>NW_022705543.1:4055536-4079412 GCF_011630105.1 Anneissia japonica
TTATTTAACATCTACGACGATTAGGCATAGATAGACATAATAATTAGTTTTTTTAAATGTTATTCTATTTTTAGTCATTTTACATTGCACATTTGTAAACAACCGAAACTAACAGAAAAATATGCCTTTATATATTAGTACATTTTTTTGTAAGTGTACCAAGGCTAAAATTGTACAAAAAATAAGAACAAATTTGAACAAATTGAGACTGAGGTGAAATGCCTAGTAAGGTTTTTGTTTTTAAAAAAAATAGAAAACCCAACAAATCAACGTAGTCACCTACAGTAAAGTATTAATGTTTCAAACGGTTATACTGTAAAATGTTGTTGGCCTTATCATGTGCAATAGCATTGACTATGTGATATCCTCTATAATACAGTACGATGATACACTTCTCTACAATAATTGTCTGTCTTTGATAAAAACAAAATAAGAACATTTTTAGCCCGAAATTGGCAAAAAGATAGGAACACTGAACTTGGGCAAAATTGTAATGGTTCTTTAAAAAACAAGTGTAAAGCACCATCGTGAGTTTATAAGATAATGTAGTTAGTCGTCAATTTTTACCTTTATATAAATTTGAACCATTTAACTTGACATTTTAAGGATGCCGCATTAAACAGCAGACCAGTCTCCTCTCAGGGTTGAGCTGTCCGTCATTTTGTTTTCTTTCCGACGTCCTCTTCCTTCGTCTGATATCGATATTGCATTGGTCCTCGTGGATATTCCTTTCCTCTTCCTTCGTCTGATATCGATATTGCATTGGTCCTCGTGGATATTCCTTCAACGTAATTATCTCCAGTCTCATTGATTTATATCACATTCTTTGTATTTGTTATTCTTTCATTTGCTTCGCTTTAACTTATCGTTTATTTATTTGTATCTCTTTTTTCTTATTTATGCATTCGTTTATCCTGGGGGTGTTTATTTTCACTTTACTGGTAGGATCGTTAACACTATCATTACAGCTGTTTAAGGGGTGGTACAATACGTCTCAGTTGGTTTAGGCACGGATACTTAACGCTAGGAATCGGGACAACACTACTGCGATTGCTTATTATAAGCTGCAATGTAGTAATAGGCCCACAAGAAAGGTAGGTCTGAGTGATGAAGACAAAAGCAAATAAACTTATGAAAGAGCAATGATGAATGTCTCCATCTGACTTCGTGGGTCACGACGTTTATTAAGTGAAACATAATGCTAACTTATAATAATTCAATAGATTGATTAGATAATAGCCTGATATGAAGCTAGTGCAGTCGAGTTATATCGTGACACTAACTGTATTCAACTACTGTTTCTATCACTTATAATATGCAATATGTAAGGCATATTATATCATATATTATAATAATAAATTTAGCCACTGAAAATATATCAGTTATTGGCAGCCATTGATTAGGAAATCTAGTTGGCATATTACATCTCATGATATTCTTATATTATATTATATTAAATTATATTTTATTATAGTATGTTGTGAATACATCTTAATTTAGAAAAATTAGCCATTATTTTGAAATATTCAAACTAATTTAACCATTTAAAGAGAATCATGCGGTCGAGCATTCCTTAGATATATACTTACCATTCATTCCTTTCTTTTTCTTTTCCTCCCAATTAGGCTGAGCTACTTCTTTTATATATATATATATATATATATATAAGATGTGTATAAGAGACAGCGTTTATTCGTATTATTTTCAACAATTCAGATAAATGTGAATTATTGAAATGTAAGCGTTGTAATAATTAATGATAGTAATATTGTCTGGCATATAATGCAGCCTACAAAATTTCAAGTTGGCATTCCACAATTTTTGAGAATATTGACGAACAAGAATTGGCACAGGTTTTTTGGCAACCTATAGTAGATTTTCCATGCTTCAGCATCCACCGTATTTTACACTGCAATCTGAGGCATGGTTTCCACTGAGACAGATCGTACCGGAAACTACATTTATGTACGTTGTACCCGAGGAAAATTTGCCAATCGTAAAACAAATTTTTTGTAAAATATTAATAGGCAATAATATATAATCCACATGCGACTCCTCTTTCTACTCTTTGCCAAATGTGGGCCTCTTTACTATCTAATAGTAGCAAAGTTGTTGTAGATTTGTAAGGGTACAATGTGTTAATGACTTCATAAACTTGAGTATTTGTAAAAACACGGAGGATTGAAAGTTGGCAAGTTTTTGCTGGCCTATTTTTATCCTCATTTTGGGCCTTGCGGGGACTTAGCAGGGGATGTAATTTCCAAAATGGTTACATGCATGTGAGAGTCCCGGCCACCTCCTAGCAATGCGGAGCATCGTTTTAATGTACATCCCCGGCTAAGTCCCCGCCACACCGCCGTAGTCCTGGGAAAATGCCTCGCTAATAAATGATTGGAGGATAAAACCTACTTGAAGGTTTAGCCTACAGTAGGTCTGAATCGGAGAAGCAACGTGAGAGCTAGGCCAAGGAGATGAGGTTCCTTGATGGAAGCACTACGCGTGCGTATCACTTAGCAGTTTCCATGGAAGTTTGGACTACAATTGACAAGTGCATAATCTGTCTCTTATACACATCTAGATGTGTATAAGAGATAGATTTTTCAGTGGGATTGAGCACTGTTTCACAAAAAATTGAGATATTTTTTTTTTATATATATATATATATATATATATATGCATGTATGTATGTATGTGTATAGGTGTATATGTGTATGTGTGTATATGCGTGTATGTATGTATGTATATAGGCCTATATATACATATTTATATATTTATATATTTTTAATCTGAACTGGCCATTGTAGTTTAGCTTTACCTTGTAAGATACACGGTTATTAAAAATAACAATAATGTGAAAAGCATATCGTATAATTTATTTTAATGATTTAATACGTCTGTATAATATGTACATATTTAAACAAATTGTTTTATATAAATTTAAACAATTCTATATTAAAACCATTAAGGGAAAATAATAAAACAGGTTTAGTATATGCTGAATATAAACTGTAAACATAATGTTTTGTAAACCTATTTTACTATACTAAATATGTAAATGTTTATATAATGTGCATGTACATATATATGCATATGTACATGCATGTATGTGTGTTTATGTATGAATGAATGTAGGCCTAAATACAGCCTACAACAAGAATATGTTTTGTATGAAATGTATACTGGAAAAAAAGAGAATAAAAGTGGGTTGCTCCCACGAAAGAGAAAAAAATATATATAATATATATATAGGTCTATATATATATATAGGTCTATTATATATATATATATATATATATATATATATATATATAAATCAAGATAGCCGTTAACACTGTTAAATTATATAATAATCATCAAAGAAAGGTAAATACATTGTTATATATATAGTTAACTTATATACAGACGGTGGCCTATTTACGTGGACAACAATGTAGAGGATAGCCCGAGCGTATTGTGGTTTCAATCTACACTCTGACATCACACATTACTGTATACATTGTCTGGTAAATGTAATGATTTTTAGTGATTCACGAATAGATTGATGGTCTGGCTTGTTATTAGTCATAGAATAATTAACTATGTGATTAATCTTAAGACAATTACTTATTATTAAGACAAATATACACTGAACGCGTATATTTTACAAACTCCAGAACGATTGAATGAATTCCAGAAGTAGAGTCGCCTCCTCTTGAGTACCAACTAAAGTTGATCAAATCCAACAAAGCTTATAACAATTAACCATTAAATTTAAAGTGCTTGGTTCTCAAGTTGAGATGCTTTGAGCTGGCCTAATGCACAAATGTTTGCTTGTGTTTCCCTACACTTGAGTGCATGGCTATTCCCCCTTTACGGAAACATATCGTCTGAACAAAAATGCTTACAAGTTATTTCTCAAATCACAAAAACTCCATTTAAGGTGTGGACATGAGCGGAAACAACGCGCGAGCGCTGTATTTATGTCCGGTAATGGTCATTGTTTAATCGCTCATCCAGCATCGATGTTCAGTGTTAATTTGGTAATTAATTGAATTTGATTATTGTACTTAAGTGTCAATTGAAGGAGATGCGAGTCACTTTCTAAATCTAAATTGATGCTGTAAACCACCTCGCGCTATCAAACTACAAATTAATGAACGCTCTCAAGATCTCTACGAACAGATCAATTTCACAAGAAACCTGCAGTACATTATTCTAAGTAAATCGATACTTAACTAAAATCCTTACAACAATTGTTGCTGCCTAATTTAGCCAACACTCTGGAAGAGACAACGAGTCAACTTTTCACAATTAAAAATCGAAATCAAATCTTGCAGCAGTTTGTATCTCTCAAACTACAGGTCTCTCAAATTCGCGTAGGAGCACGGTGTGAATAAAAATATTTTACTTGTAACTTTGAACATTACCGTATTGTGCGCAACAAGGGTATTATTAATCGTCGATGGTGACAGAGTGATGAGAAAGGAAACATTAGATTGTCTGCGTTTAACAGGCGTATTCTTCAGAACTCTACAACGTCAATGTGAGCATGGTTCAAATTTACATGACCCTGCAATTATTCGAGTTTCAATAAAATCAAAAAATAAAAATAACAGCGTTTGTTTTGTGTTTTGGGGTTGTTTCAAGCCGTCAGTCTTCACATCATTCTGTATTGGTAAACACCGTAATTCATAACAAAACTTATCGAAAAGTCCTTAAACAATCAGAACACACCTATGGATTTTGGCCAGCTTAATGTTACAATTTTTTATTATTAGAACACAATAAAAATTAGAACACCAAGACTGAAATTGCGTAGAAAATAAGAACAAAGTAAAAACAAATTGAGGCTGAGGTAAAATGTCAAATGTCATGACGTTTTTATTTTTTCAACAGAAAAACCAACAAATCTTATCTGTATATAGACCTAATATGTAGTATACGTGACAATCTAATAATACCTTCTATATAAAATTTGTATTAATTATGTTTAATTAGTATTAGGTGCAGGCCTAGGCCTACAGTATATAAGTGACTCCATGCATTGTATTCAAGTTGAACACACCGCTCATGAGTGCATCCGATTTAATAACGTATATTCACAAAGTAAATAAATAAATACCGTACATAAATACCGTAAATAAAAAATAACAAATAATAAATAAATAAATAAATAAATAAATAAATAAATAAATAAATAAATAAATAAATGAATAAATAAATGAATGAATGAATGAGTGAATGAATGAATGAATGAATGAATGAATGAATGAATGAATGAATGAATGAATGAATGAATGAATGAATGAATGAATGAATGAATGAATGAATACAGTGAAGTAATATATACCGTCCTGATATACAATAATATTTGTTTTATCTTTTTGAACATTTGAGATGAAATCGGTCGAAGAAAATAAGAATAATGAGCCTGTGGGAAATATTTTTCTGGTTCTTATAAAACGTTTAATTTAAATTTGATATATGCCTAGACCTATTCAATATGAGGTTTATGTTAAAAATATTTAAGAAATATTTTTCTGGTTCTTATGCAACGTTTAATTTACTTTGATAAAGGTCTATTCCATATGAGGTATATGTTAAATATTTAAGAAACTATACTATACACTATTTGCTATTATTTCGGTAAAGATTAAAGAAATTTAGATCTTGGCCTATATTATTAGGTCCTAGCAAAATAATTCAGTTTAAAAGTCATTCGTTACGCAAACGTACCAATCATTGAAAAAATAATTTCTTTGGTTAAAAAAATAATGAATCGTAACTATATCACAGCATTTATATCTTTATCCATTTCGTTTGGTCGTCTATCCCTTTTTTCATTGAATGTTAGGCCTGTGTTTGCATTTAACGTTTCATATGCTTGAATAATGTAAACGAAGTTGAACTGAATGGAAAAGAAAGGGGAATCAATACTCCAAAGGTGCGCGTGTATTTGTGTCCAAAAGATGAAGATTCTGAGAGAAAGCATCGGATTTAAAGTCGAGTTTTTAGAAGTGAATCTATATAAATTGGTCTTTGAAAGAAGTTAATCGGTGACCTTACTTTTGGTAAGCGGATATATAGTAAGTTGTGTCAGTAAGTCTTGTTTGTGAGCAAATACGACGATACTCAGTAATGAACCTAGCATTTATTATTACTGTATGTGGAATAGTAAAATTTTGAACGAAATCTGCTTTAAATACTTTTGTAATTGTCTATTTGTTATGGTACCGTACGAATATAAGGGGCAATGCTTAAATTAGTTCTATAAAGCATTTGGTGATTCTAATTAAAACCCAATAAATACAGCCTTTGTTCATTGTTTGTATATGAGATTTTATAGTATATTGATATTATATTGTGTATTTTTAATGATAAACTTCAATTTGTATTTTATTTATAATTGCAATAAAGTGCTATCGTATTCGTAGAGCACCAATAGGCCTATAAACCACAAGTCAATCAACTTGACGCGTCCACTTACTGTTGAATTCGAGAACGAAGTAAGAAAACCCCAGATAGCCGATTGTAAAGATAAATAACTCGCTACTTATAAATTGACAGTTAATTTTCTTTAAGGCAGTTGTTAATATGCGCTTGGTCTACCTGAATTTCTTTTGGGTAATTCAATCTTTCTTTGCGCTTATACCAGCTTTGAGATGTAATCGTAGTGGAGGTGGCCTACGGAATAGGCCGGAAGCCTTCGAGCTCTGACATTTTCAAAATGACTTGTCGTTCAAGTTGTTATCATAAAGTCTCCTTTTCTATGACACAAGATACCTCATTTTCCGATGTAAAATATACACATTTATGCTGTACTGAAGCCTAGCTGACTTGCTGGTTATTTTCTTTTCTTTTATAGCTCAAGCTGCTACGATTAAACAAATATAAACACTGTTTGAAAAGTGGATGAGCAGTCGTAACAGGTCAAAAGATGGAGGGTCCGTGCTTGAGGAGGATTGTGCCCAATTAAAGGTACTGCAGGTAAAGAGTCCGTGCTTAAGAAGGATTGTGTCCAATTAAAGGGATTGTGGCCAAGGGCCCGTGCTTAATGGAATTTCGATGAACCAATACAAATTCAACAATATCAAATGCCATTTACAAGTAAAACTGTACAAACAGTCCATCTTATAATTCGGTCTGCATGAAAACATTACAATATTGAACGGTTAAGTTTACATAATGAACAATGCATGTGAACGCATGACTCAAGAAACAAGTACATCCCCATGTGACTACTTACTGTAGTGTGAACGCAACTCCCATGTGAGGGCGTGGCCCAAGGAGATGAGCAATTGATGAGTTCCGTCCTACGTTTATCACGTGGCTTACGAACCTACGCAGCTAATTTTCGTAAACATATTGTAATTGATTGAAGAGAAAATGTTGCAAAACCTACAGATTTCAATAGACAAGCAGTTTCAGTAAACACATTTTTAAATGTCTTTTTAAATGATTTAAAAGTCTTCTCTTATTTTCTACAGTTTATATAGGCACATTGAGTTATTTCTATAATACAGTATACATTTTTTTTTATTAACAATAAGTTATCAAAACTTGAGATAGACCTATAAGTTGGCCGCATTTTCTCGCTGCTTTGTTACATTACTAAACGTTTAAGCACACAATTACAAGCATTGTTATTGTTAATGTTATTATTGTTATTGTAGTTGCTATTGCTAATGCTGTTGATATTGCTAATGCTGTTGATATTGATATTGCTATTGCTAATGCTACAATAGGCTTAATGCAAACGACCAGGTAAAATGGCTATAGGTTTGTTTAGGAAGGCTATATGCCTAAAAATTAAAATTGTATATAATTATTGTAAATAACAACAATGATAATAGACCAATGATAATAGACCTATAATAATAATAATAATAATAATAATAATAATAATGATGATGATGATGATGATGACGATGATGATGATGATAATAATGATGATGATGATGATGATGATAATAATAATAATAATAATAATGATAATAATAATAATAATAATTGTGTAATTATGCATACCCCCATTAAGATTAAAATCATTTAATAATCATTTCTTAGGCCTCTAGTAAGCTTAATGTGATTAAGGCTTAGGGTCTATTACAACTATCGTAATTTTACTCTTCATCATTGCGGTGTTATTATGTCTATATCGCTACCATTTCCAGTGTACCCATACATTGATGTTCAAAAATCGCAACGAAGAGGAACAACAAACAGTAGGCCTACAATCCTCAAAGTCAAGGCGGGGATTATTTGTCTCACTATGGGTACAGCTGAAAACCTGTTGGTGTCCACGGGGTCAGCGCCGAAGAGGGTTTCCAAAATGCCCGCAAGCCTTACTGTGTTCTAGCCTAAAGGCAACATTGATGTAAAAACGGGTAATATAATAGATAATAATTATACCTCCACTTAAATCTCATAAAACTTTTTATAATTAAAAAAAACCCAAATTGAATTGCTTTTTTTGGTACTTCAATTAGTTATCAGTCGTAGATTTAAACTAAAACTTTGAACGAAAATACAATTTCTTCGCTAATAAAATAGAAATAATATGTAACGTGCTGTTTGTCTTAAACTGTTATAAAATAAAAACACATTTTCCGGGCCCACTTTTACCTAATAATAATTTTCTATGTTTGAAACGTTTGTAAAATAAGAACAAAATAAGAGCATTTTGAGCCTGAAATCAGCCAAAAAAATAATACGAACAGTGAGTCTAGTCAAAATGTACTGATTCTTTAAAAAAAAAAAATTAGTTTAAGATTTATGTAAAGCGCCAGAAACATCTGTGATCTTAGGCGCTATATAAATATAGTCTTATTACTATCATTCATCATCACGAATATGAATGAATAAATTAGTTTAAATAGGCCTACGTAAAGAAAATATTGCAAAACACTAGATAGCAAGTATAGAAAACCAAGCATAGAAAATAATCGCGTAGGCCTATTTAGGCAAAAAGAAAGATAACTTATGTTTGGGGCAAGGAAGAACCCCTAACCGATTTGTTTGGCGATAACAACATTCGCCCTTACCAGATGAGTGACATTTTCCTTGTAGGTTAGTGATTTTCGATTTTGGTCTCTTTAATGTGTTATGATAATGTCATATAGGTCTTCCTGATTGAAGTACTGTCGATACGTAAACAAATTACATGCTATCACTTGCATACCACCCTAGTAGTTAAGTGGAGGAGGACGTGCCTAAGCACAAACTTGTCGCTAATCATTCTCTGAGAGCCCCTGTATACACACAAACCACGTTGCTTGATTCTACCATACCAGGATGTTTACACGCTGGAAATCCGTGAGCCTCATAAAAAATATTGCACGAAAGAAGTTGCTTTTGACCCATCATTTAAACATAAAATTTCGTTGTGTAGGAGGTAAGCCTATGTGATAAGAAAGTGTTTATAGCACAGTAATTATGGGTCTATTCATGACAGCGCCGTAGTTTTAAAAACATATTTTGTAGAATGAATGATTGGGCTATTAGCATCCATGGCTAATATAGAACTTCAAACTACAATTTATTCAATGGCTAAAAATGTTTCTATAATAATAATAATAATTATTATTATTATTATTATTATAATAATGATAATAATAATAATAATAAATAATAATAATAATAATAAAATTCCAACAGTGATTAATTAAATTTTATTTAAAGCTTAAATTAAATAATTGATCCTATTTAAAAATGTACAAGTGAAACACAAAATATAAATGTTTAAAAATTAGATATAGCTTAAATCTCTAACCTTACATTACAGTACAGTATTCATTTTTAATTCTACTGTAAGAAAAAAAATCTTAGGGCATTTTAATTGATTGTTTTCAAACCTTCATAATTATAAAATTGGTAGGCTGTAGGTAGTTCTGCTTATTTGCTAATGATTTGCTAATATATAAATAACGTTGTTGTAAAAATATATTAACATTATCACTTCAAATAAAGTTATTGCCTCTTTGTGTTGGTGACAAGTTGAACCACACAGGCGTTGGACTTGAGTCTAAACAACCGACAAGGACGCACATTCTTCAAACATACGAACTCAAATTCTGTTTACTAAACAAATTTACTCATAAATTTTGCGTTTCAAACCGAGGAAAAAAACGCGTCTTATAAATTGAGAAAGAATCATTAAACGCGTCTATCAACAGTACACCCTTACCAAAGTCTAATTAACATGGTCGGAGCATTGTGCTCAAATCTTAAGCAAGGTACTAAGTTGACCAATTAAATAAACATTTGCGTTGGCCTAGGTTAATTAATTGGAAGGACCATAACCTCTGTCTCCTGAGAGAAAGATAAGATTTACCATACATCTCTCGACAGTTGAATTACGAAAGAATATGTGTAAAATAATAAACAGGTTAAAAAAAAATCACCAGTAAATTTATGCCTAATGATTATAGAGGCTTCTAAACAAGCACTCCGTGATAGTGTCGAACCACACACACTTAATGATTTACTCACACCACCGAATTATACACAAACCATTAACGATCAGGCAATAGCCAAGGAGAAGGTTTCAAAAAGCCAACTTAAGACACGAACTGTGTACAACAAGATATGTTAACAGTCTTTTATCAACAATAAAAAAATAAAGTGCATTTATTATTTTTAAAACGGCATTAGATAAGTAGTACTTTGTAGGCCCTAAAAATACAAACGAGGGGGCTACATGTCATGGACTCAAAAAGCTTCTTCAAGTACCTTATTGATGCGTGTTATTATATAAACCACGTCACAAATCAAAGTCTTGAATCGAGCTTAAACAAATTATCCATTGCAGATTTACATTTTTGGTGTTATATGCTTTTGTTTAATGTTGATTTTTGTTTCGCTACTTCAATTACTGCAGTTCTTTAAAATGTAACTTAACAATTTTTTAAAAGATTTTTCTAGGCTTTGGTGGTGGTTTAATTAATTTTCATATACAAAGAACAAGTTTGCAATGTATTATGGGTAGAGAGCGAGAGCAAAACTATTCTTATACCTTTACCTTTCTTTATGAAGCTATAAGTGCCATTGATCGGACCGTGCTCCAGTCGGGGAACCAGCGGTAGGCCCTCACCAGCCTCTCCCGATATTTTCACGCAGGTGCAGACGCCATTAAAAATACTATGGCATTTACGTTAATTAATTACACTAGATTACTCTCATACAAACGAAATAAAGAAACCGTTTTTCTTACGCTGTCATTTAAAGAGTAGAAAGTTGCCAGGTAAATCCGGCATTGTCTTGCAACACTTCTACGGGGATCCGGTGAGAACTTTCTGGACATGATTTCCTGGATTCAATGGTGATATCTAAATGCGATGTACTTATCCTCTTTCAACAAAACTGTATCATCAGTTTAACAATAATGGACATTATGTAGGACTACTTGTTTTTTATCGGTTTACAATAGTTCAATTTTTCTTCCAAAACAATACACAAGTTTACGGTTTTATCGTCACTGGCTACCTATCTTCTCAATTTTACTGTCATTGTAAATGTTAATAAATAAATAATTATAAAAATATGATAATAAATCATAATGTATCCGATACCTCTATCCGTCACACAAAAAGTCCTGCAGAACTAAACATTTTGGTAGAAAAACTGCTTTATCGTTGTATGAGTGCTTGGACCATTGCCACGTACATGTGTTTTAAGCACAAACTGCAGACAACAATTAAAGTGATGGAGTATGATATTGACGGTTATCCGGCATCGGCTATTATCCAAATTTCCAAAATAACTTAATGTGAATAACTTCCTCTGTATCGGTTATTACTTGGAAAACAATTGTTTTGTGTCTTGTAACAAAATGTTATTACCCCATTTAAAATTTGTGTGACTATTTTAAACCTTGTTAAATTTTGCAAGGCCGATACAGTAAGCAAAAACAACACATTTCCCCAGACCCTCTGGTGTTAAAATAGTTTCAAACTTAAGTTAATACTAGGATAGTCCTAGGTCTATATTTGTATTTTTATCGAGAAAATGTAAATTCTTACATAATTTAAAACTTCCCTCGTTGTGTATATGAGGGCTGACACAATTTTTAAATTTTTTTTTAAAAGTAAGACTTAGTTACAGTTTTATCAAACATTTTCCTGTAGCGGTAACACTTTATAAAAACATGCTTTGTACTGTATTAAGCCTATATTTTATTCCATTATTTATCATGAAAAATTAACACGGATAACCAGCCGTCTATCAGTTAACTAAAGACACGACGACAGCAAGCTAATCTTTTGTCTTTGATTCCAAAAATATAAATACTGTACTATCGAAAAACAAGGTAATATAATTTATTATCAAACTCGTAAAGTTCAAACTCTTCATACACCGTAGACCAGTATTCATTATAAGTACATGTACTCAAGATTAAAAGAGATATACAGGTTCTTACATGTCAACCTTATGATGAGTTCGTGCCAACAAAATTGAGATGTCAGATAAGTAAACACACTGCTACCCACGATCGCCGTCAGCGAACCGTTCACTTAAACAACTAAAACGCTTTCATACGTTCAATAAAATACAATACGAAGTCAATTAAAACAGAGTAGTGAGTGGCCTATTTTGGGTGAATCGTGTTCATTAAGGCCAGGTTACTTCACCACTCAGCTAACAATCCGATGAATCTTTGTGCGCTAAACTACTTCTTAACTCCTCTTTTGTCGCCTTACAATAGACGCTTTAAGTTTCTGTTATTTCTCGTCACCTAACCCTTTGTTCTCATAAGCTGTCCCATTTAGATAAGTTGAAGATGAATTTTCGCTCGTTAGGCTGTATTGTTACAGATATGAAAGGTTCATTCGGTGCCACTCAGTCTCGACATGCACGTGAAAACTGCAAATAAAGTGTAGAAATTCTGCTTATATCTGAAACCATGCAATTATTAAAGTCGAAAAAGTTATTATAAAATTTGTCGATAGAGGGCGGATGGTAATCTCTAAAATTGCTATAAAATTTATCTTTTTACCAAGACTAGTAGTGTTGTAATTTTAACAACAGCACTCTGGAACTACGAACATTTTTATTGTTTTCCAAATTTTAATTTCTTTTGCTGAAAACATACGTAGGCCTATACTTATAAACAAGTACCATATTGCAACCAATAAGCCGTCACTTTTGTATTTTATTTAATTTTCATATACATTTTTTATATACTTTTAGGTCAAAACGGCCTTGTGGAAAATACACAATTATGTAATTCCGTTTGAAAATACATTTCTTATTTTATCTAGGTGTTTTTACTTGTTTGAAAGTTATTATTATAGGTCTCTATTGCAAGTTGTCTAAAAATATTTTCATTTGTTAATGGTAAATGTACGTAGCAGCACATAGGCCTAATATAGTTGTTACGCACCCACAATACCTCCTGTATTAAAGATTTTCATGGTAGTGTTTGCTGTTCTACTTTACCGTCATTAGAGTTAACTTCTTGTCCAATCTCGAACAAAAGGTTAAGTTTGAGCGACGTTCACTCTCTCTTTCCTAATTCCCGTCCCCTTGATTATTCAAGTGGGTTTGAGAGGGGATTATGTATGGACTGATCAAGATCCTGGGAGAATGAACTGCATACGGAGCACTCTCTTGGTTCAAAGCTGATTGTAAAGTTGCTGGAACGGCCGTCAATCAAACCGGTTCAAACTACTGTTAGCCGCTATAAACCTCCAATGTCACATACAGCAAAAGAATGCAACCCCTAAATTATGATCAATTCCTAATTACAATCACAATATTTTTATTATTGTACGTACGAACAAAAATCCGAAAAGGTTTTCATGAATTAGAACATCTTAATATACATGTTAAGGTACCTGTGTGAAATATTCAAAGCGAATCAGCTTTTGCTGTATAGTTAAATTTATTTATTTTTCTTTTCTGCTCCCTTGTTGATAAAAGTAATCGGTTAACTAACGGGATGCATTTGTTAAGACTCGCAATTTAGTTGTAAGCCAAATTCTATGTTTTAGCAGATAGGCTTAAACATGTGCTTATACCCCGCTGAGTTCAGGTGTGCATCACCAGTACCTCCTCACTTTCAGGTGGGATAACATGGACTCCTTCTCCGTTGCATCCCACCATAGCGGATTATCTTAAATTTACTACAATGAACCTGCACTAAGCAGAGAGTTAGTGTGAATATCAGTCATTTAAAGCATTAATACTTTTGTTACCAATTGAGAAGCATATAAAGAAATTGTAAGCGATGGTGTTTTATTCATTAGGTACTAATTCGAGCTAATGTATGTTAACACCAATAAAGAAACCAACTAATAATGTGTTAATGTGTGATAATCTCATCGAAAATCTTAACGTGGAAAATCACATAGCGCCCCCTTTGGTTTGATTGAGAGTTTTTATTTTGAGGTAATGTTGGAGATAAACCGTTTTGTATAACATTTGTCAAATACATTTGAAATAGAAACTCAGATATTTAATCGTTTCCTAACATTTCTGTTAGGAAAAGATATGCTGCAAATATGTACAATTAAGTTCTGATGTTAGAGTTAGGACTATTTCGCATTTTTGTTTTCATCGATAAATCGCCTTCTTCCAGTGATGTTACCGTTTTCGTTAAACCTTAATATTTCATTTTGTCGATCTGAAGCGCATTGAGGCAGTCCGTGAAATATAACCGAATATTATCATTATTATTGTTATTGCACAGTATTATTACTACTACTATCTAAACTATTGTTGTTGTTGGTTGTTCGTGTTGTTATCATTTAATATATAGGCCTATATTATGTTATCATTATAAAGAAGAACTTAGAAGTACATTATATATACTGTCTCTTATACACGTTATTTTATATTATATATATATATATATATATATATATATATATATATATAAGCCTCTATATATATTATATATACGGTATACACTGTATTTAACTTTCTTTGATGATTTATATATAATTTAACAGTGTTGATTTATATAAAAATATATATGATATGATATATATATATTCTTAAGCACGAAATCAAGTTTGATTTCATATTTGAAACATACTACACGATAAAATAATCAATGAATTACGAAATGTAGACGTTCTTCTGATGATATGCACGACACGGCACAAAATCAACTTGTCATCAAATTTTAATCGAAACTAGATATCGTATCATGTGTTTAGAAAACAAAAGAATACATATTCACTTAGATTGTAATTTACTTTATTTACACATGTCTTTCTCCTGTTTCAATGTCCATCTGATAAAGGACACTCGGACAGTCCCCACAGACCTAAAGCAATTTCATATTTATTTCTGTTAGACCTCAACAAAATGTGGAAATTCGAAATCAATATAGGTCTATATATGTATGTAATAATTAGAAAGGAGTTTTGGTGACAAAGAAGGCTGGAGATATACATTTGAAAGCTTCCATGCCTCTGGAAGATTAATGTTTGAATTATATCGACCGTAAAAATAAACTGGAAAAGGTGCTGTCTCTAACTATTATTTCATCGCACGTATGAACTATTATAATAATAGTAATTACAGTATGTATTGCTATAAAATAGGTGTATGTTATATATTTACACCGAAGTATAATGTATTCAATAGTAAATTAGTAAGCGTTGAGTTGAGAAAGTTGTCACCATGACAACATTATACATTATGTCATATTCGGACATAAGAGGGCGGTATAGTGGTTAAATAATTAGACAGGTAATATTGCCAAAGAAAATCGCAATATTCAGGAGAGTAGGTCTACGCGTAAGGAAAATCTCCATGTATGTTACCATCCAATAATATGAAGAAAATGCTATATTATAAATTACACTATTCACAGCATATTGATTTTAACATAAATGAAATGTACCTTTTAAATATTTCTTTCACAATATTTTGTTTGTTTTAGTTATATTTTGTTTTAGTCTATTTTTTTAATTCATGCGATAGTTAAAGTTTTTTCTACCTAAATTAAAAGTATAGTTTTTATTGTTACGTATGTTTTCCATAATGGTCAGACACTCTCTAAGAAAAAATATATTTTCTTGCCTCTCAAATGATAATTTTATAATTAAATGTGGCGTATATATGAAAAGCAGTATTTATGCCATAAATAAGTTGGCTTGGTAGATTTAAATGTCCCTTTTTAAAATTAATAACTGTATATAATAATTAATAAACGATAATATAATAATTTGTAACTTTGTTAATATAAAATAATATTTTTATATTTTGTATTTTGGTAATGCAGTAATAATAATTGAAAATGATTTTTTAAATATGTAATAATTATATTTCCATGCAATTCTAGTATTTCTGTACAATTTGAAATTGTGTACATTTCAAAGTCGGTACAATAAAAAAATGTTTATATATACTTATACATTTTTTGTTTTATGTTTAACTATATTATTTATATTACTGTATATAGATTTTATTGGGACGCCTTCTGAAACAAACCTACCAGCTTAAAGTGTTATCCTCTGTTAAATGTCTAATTGTCAGTGATGTTGCTTTGTACTGATATGGACACAGATCCTATTTGCATAATGATTTGTGATAGGCCTATGGATAACAATAAATGTTGTATGGCCTATAACTACCTTATACCACCATTCCCGATTATAATGACCACCACTGCTTTCTTATGTTTATGTACTTAACCAGTGATGGAGAAGGAATGGTTCAGTATGTAGGCTTAGCGGTATTATTAAACACTCCCAAATCAGAATTAAAACATTGGCTATGATAATACTAAGAATTTATAATTAGTCAACTTTTATCTGATAGGTTACAAGTACAGATAAAGGGGTCATTGACAGTATGTCAATTGACAGGCAAGGCGATCCAGTTGCAATTGTCTTCTTATGTTATTAATTATTCACTTCTTTCATATTAATCAATAGGTCTAGTGTCAATTACCGTACACTGCACTGGCTTAATTTAATTTCTAACAGACCTCATATTCGACTTTTCATCACAGGGAATAGGTTTATAAATTGTCATTATTTCAAATAGACAAACTGGCAAACTAAAGCTACATTTACGCTAGACACGATTAGGACACGACAACGACACGATACAGATGCGCGCAGTGTTGCAGAATACAGATACAACATACGCGTACGCGATGATATGATGTCGTTGTCGTGTCGTTATCTAGCTTTAAATGGTGATTCGTATATAAACGAATTTATGATAAAAAGAAAAATACGGAGTGCATATTTATGGCTATACATTATCTACTTCATTTGACTGATTATGCTTTAAATATTTTTTTATAATACAAGACTCATATGCCTATTTTTAAAATCTAGTTATACCGTACAACCTGCCAAATCTTTTCAATTGTACAGTCTAATCTATATTATTGATTTAAGTAGGTGAAGTGAACGGATAGAATAAAATATTTAACTCTTTTTTTTTCAAAGATCATATTGATGTACGGTACGGTATTTCGTTAATCCAAATTGGATAGATTCAACAGGAAAGGTCATTAATGATTTGATTGACTGCGTGATTTTAAATCCGTTTGTTAAATTTAAAAGTGTAGTGGTACTCCTGTAGGGTTACGTTACACTTAAAGCAACGTGCACGTATACAGGCGCGTATAAATGTAAATGACGTTACGCATTAGGCCTACATCAGCCAATGAAAAGATATAGCAGGATCTTCGCTGGAAACGATTGGAGATTAGTTAAAATTGTAATAAAACTAATTGATACTGTGCAATAATATGATTGATCGATAGAGGGTGTGGAGATAATTGAGAGTGGACATTATAATGGGGCGCGCGCGACTACTGGGCGCTGGTCTTCCTCAGCACGCGCGTCGCCGTAAGGTGATAAATTATTCTGGACAATACACCTTGTGCCATAAATCAAACGTTACACTTCCGTCCACTTGTGATAGACACAAATAAATGTGACACGACAAATGATTATAATGATAGATACGTTTCTAGTCGTCATATTATCTTCCGCCATCCCAGACTTATCAAATATTGTTCCGTCGTTCTGGTAATCGCCGGCCGCACGCCGACTACAGCAAAATTGATTCGAATCCGATTAACTTACACAATATAAAAGTAAAAGATTTTTTCAGAATGTCAAAACTGTCAAAATTTTATAGACCAATTGACTATTCTTGTGGACAACGAACTGTGTATTTATCGTTATATTATGTATCGTGCAGCTGTTTTCGTTAATCCCGAAATACTATAACAACCATCTTACATGTGCGCTCGATTAAGTTAGAGAAACAATTGCGGAGTAATCTTCATACTTGATGACATCTCTGAAGCGAAATAATCTCCAGTAATTTGTGCGGCAATGATTTTGATAAATTGTTAGACTAACCTGGCAACGTCTAATTCCTTTGCAACGTTTGAAACTTGAATTTTACATTTATATATATATATATTTATTATATATACATATATATGTATATATATTATATTTATTTATTTATTTATAACACATATTTATAACACATAAGACTTTTCTTGGGTATTGAAAATGGAACAACATTACGCGAACAGTTCGCATGCACTAACATATTTAGGTATAAAAATGGAACTAACGAGGTCAATATATACATCATATTAATAGGTTCGCATGGCTCACATTGAGCCTATTACTTATTTAACACCTTAGTGTGAGTTATGATTGCAACAACACTCTGTTAAAGTGTTGATAATTACAACCTTGGGTAACGTTTCATCATCATTTATGATTCATGCTCCCTCCGCATCTTGATGACACGCGCCCACTACTTTCCCCTACAATCAAATCCATTGTCTTTTAGACTACTTACCATGTAAGTTAGTCTTCTGGGAGGCAAGGCTGCCGTTGGAACGTGTGTGGCTTTTCACATGGTTTCCTGTCTATTTTACATCATAATCACTGTGTTCTTTATTGTTATTCAGGAAGTCACGATGTTTTAAGAGAAGACAGCAGTGGGCCTATAGTTTATTTATAATTACAATGCACTATCGATGTGCATAATGAAGTAATAATTTATACCATTCAATGGTGATGAAGGCTTCTGCACATTGATAATGTTGTGATGGTGGTACCTGTATTGATAATGATTAGATCTATGGTGGTGGTAGTGGCGGTGGGGGTGATTGTGATAATGACATTAATGATGATTCGGCCTATATGGTAATGACGATTTTGATGATGATAAAATTATAATTATTATAACGATGATAATAAATTTAAGTTAATAAAAATAATCATCATATTTAGGCCTACTAGCCTATTATTCTTATAATTAATAGAATATAGACAAGACAATAGACAATACCGGTAAATGATATTAATAAAAGTAATAATATTAATGATAACAATAACATCATTAAATAATAACAATCATAACAATAACAATATCAAAAGCAATAAAATGGTTAAGACATACATGGCCAGGCTACATGTAACAGTTGAGCAAAGGTTTTGTCGAAAGTGAAATGTATCGATATGAATATTGTATACAGTAATCGAAACATGGAATGAAAGTCGGTTAAACACAAAATCTGTTTATTTCTATTTTAAGGGAGTAAAGAAATTCAAAGATGAGATTCAAATATAAAATCGGAATCAAGGCAGGTGCGCCGTATAAGGAACACTTTACTCACGTACTGCACATAACCAGTATTTGGATAGGCTCTTCGTTGCTATCTAGAGAAAGGTTCTAATATTAAAATAACTAGTTAAGGTTGTTTTGGTAGCGATTAAGCATGATCCTCGTCGTACGTGACATATCATAAATTATGAGAACGGTCTATAGGCCTATATCTTGACCAGTCTTTATAGACGCATAGGGCTACGTAGTGCATTAGAGATTAAATATGGGTCACAAACGTATACATATTGCAATATGCATGGTTCCATGCAATATGCAACGTGCATACGCCTTTACGCGGTCCAGAAACCATAATCCGGCCACAGAGCAGGCAGAAGGCCATGGGTGCGGCCTAAGCAACCGTAACTATATCAATCATGCACCATTGAAACATAAATTCCTGAGATGGGCTATTCATCCGTAAATACCACAATCATTAATTATTATCCTCCTTATCCGGATAAGCGTGGTGTTCAACGTTTCACATTCATATCGTAACATCCAATGTTATGAAAAGGACCGTTTATTATTATTGTAAAATATAGGTTACTTAAACGGCCTGCATCTGCCTCTTACCATAGACAGGTTCTCATTAATTAGCTTAAATGAAGCAAACATGGAAACAAATTGATCCGTTAAATATCACCAGCAATCTGCCAACTACTAATTACATCTGAACGATTTACTAATGATAACTAGTCTCGTGGGACAGCCGTTTAACTAAGATGCGTTGCTGAGTGCTTTGTTGCTGTTCTATGAAGAATCATATCTTGGACGGTATGACGCCACTCTCATTCCTTAAGTACCTATCGTTATGTTTATATAGCAGTACATTTCACAAACAATGTAACAAAGTGCCTGTTACTTTTACAATTTAGATAGAAACCTCATTAAAAGGTAGTGTTATTACCCGTTTAGTGTATGTCACTTTTGCTATTAACGAAACGCGAGATTTCTACCACATACTTATGGAGTTAAACGTTACCCATCTTAACCTTGGTCACGATGCGAGACCAAACTAACGCTTTATAATGGACGTAAATGGAATGAGGGACCCAAAAAACTAATATAAGAATCAAATGCGAGATTAAAAGGGCAATGCATTGTGTCGTTAAGTATAACTTTATGATGTAATTTTAGTCCTAACACTTATGTTTACTATTTTTACTATTACAATTCGCGCATGTGTAGGCCTACGTATTACATACCCCACCGATCCATGCCCCCCAGCCAGACCGAATGTCGTACTTTCAAGCACATATTGTGTATGGGTCTACACCCATCGTATTTAATGTTTTATCCCACACTACAACCCCTTCTCCTTTATTCATCACACAACCACGTTCAGACACCAGGCAACATCGTAATTGTATTATTAATTAATAGGCATACCCGTGGCACCATTCACATAATATAAGAAGCGCGCCGTCATGCCACCCGCCACCCACCCCCACCCCGCGCACCCTACCATTATCCTTACAACAATACGTCCTATAAACTGAGTAGAATTAACTGAGATGCATTCTGTTCAAATCTCTTTAAGATGTTCTTAAGTGGTTGGCTTAACACCTTTGTCCGAAAAAAAATCCTCGTGTTATTTATCACGTAATTCCAATTGCTTGTAAATATACGCCTCATTATGATTCGGTAGAAGCCAGCTTCTAATTAAGTACAGGTTTGAGAAGTAAGTATTGAGACACTACTATAGTCTTACAAAAACTAACTTAAAGAATGTGTTGTGTTTATCTTTAATAATTACCACTTATTTATTTATTTATTTAAAACCATATTTAACGAGTGCGGCCCATCCTGCATAGCTGAAAATTTGGCGCCCTCACATACATGAACAAATACAACTTAGTAAAAATTAAAATTTGATAAAACAAGTAAAAAGAATAAAAAAAGATAATATAAAAATCAGCTATTTAATGATTGCATTAGAGAAAAACCATCACGATTTTCATTTTAACTTTAGTAGTATCCCTACAAGATCGTTAATACATATTAAATATTTATTGTCCAATCATAAAACTAGAATATACTTAATTTTAGCAAAACATATTCGTGTTTACATTCATGCCCAGCGTTAATATGTTTTAATTTATTTCTTATATTCCAACTCAATTATTCATGCTTACGGTTTTTCCATCCGTGTGCCATATTCTCTAATATTAATTATTATAATTTACCTTTTTCTACACAAATTCATTAAATTTTATTCTTATTCCTAATTTTGCAAGCATTAGGATTATGTATAAGACTTAATATTTGAAATGTTAATGTAGATCTATATCTTCTTAATTTTTATAAATCTAACTTTTCATGTCTCAGATTGTATGTGTTTTATATACTATATTTTATACGTTGAATTGCATATTGTGCCAATTTAGTACTTGCAGGGTGACAGCGATAGGCCTATGAATAATCTTTTAATTAAATTATTAAAGAATATGTTTTAAAGTAACATCATCGTCCTGCTTTAAAGGAAATATTATTTTACATTATATCAATCAAAACCTATATTGATAATATTTCACCCGTGATCTTAAATAATTTAATATTTAACTCATCCATATGTAAACCTATATGCAATTCATTTATAGAATAATGAATAATGTAAATATGATATGATACTATGTGAAACCTTGTTAAGTCCGAATTTTACACTGATTGTCGTCACGCCTACGATCTTGTCACCTCCTCAAATCTGATTCGGATCGTTGAAGATCTTCCTAATTAATAAAATATGAAATTGATCTATTTACGACGCTATCTTTAAAATTAATATTATACATTGGTGTGCAATTACCTATATATCCTTGGTTATGTATTTGATTTCGCGCGTATCCGTTCAGACCTACCCCGGGGGTGAACACTTTGTGTCCCGCAAGAACCTCTAGGTACAGCTATATATTTATCTGTTATCGTTCAAGCAAATAACTCTATCTTCCCACTAGAGTTGACAAGGAAAGTGATAACTCTTGGGTGTAATGTACACAATAGGTGACTCGAAACATGTTCTATGCAAACAATTTGCTCTACAATTTGAAAGTAATATAAACAAATTGAAAGATCACGAGTACCGTATGGTCACCAGTCTCACTGTCAAAACTGTGGGCACTAAATAGTCTATGAGAAGTACTTGGCAAAGATTGTTTACGTCAGCACCTACAGGCGTACAACTATAAACTTGACCACTGTGATACCATTTTAAATTGTTTATATGGTTTAATGACAGATAGGAACCATTCTATTCGTTAACAAGGTCATCCAAGTATTTAGGACGATTGAACACAACAGTCAGCGGTCACAGAACCCTTAGAAAAATATTTGCAGAGCTGCGGACCTGGATCTTACATAATCATTCAAATAATGCAGCGATTTTTTAAATCATTAATCTGTGATTTAATTTTTTTTTTAATTGAAACTTATCAAACGTCATGCACGGTGTACTGACAAATAAGTTGGGCGAGTGATTTTGTTCGTGTTAAAATGCTTGCGATTGGTGGGATCATCAGACGCTACTTCTGTGTCAAAGGTTAACGTTAACCAATCGTAAGTGCCGTCATAAATAGTCTATGAATATGATATTGAAGATAAACTGTTAATAGTTTCCACATATCGCAAGTGTTTAAGTTGATGAGGTTGAATTCGATTGGTGTTCGGAGATACCACGATCGGAAGACAACTTTTAAAACTGAGCCAAACATCTTTAATAGGAGTTTGAAGAACGACAATGGACGACCGGTTCGAATCGAGTGATGAAACAGATGATGTCTCGCAGACTGGGGAAATGAAGACAGCAGACAAACTGCCTTTTAGTATTAAAAGTATCTTAAGCAGGCCAGATGCATATAAAGAAGAAGAGGACAATGCACACAAATTTAATAGGCCATCATTTTCGTTCATACACGTTCCTCAGATAGGCCTCACTCAACCAGTTACAAGTGCTAATACATTTAACTGTGCTGCTGTAATTCGTGTACCTGCACACCGACCGACTCCCAGCCTACAGATCCCGTTCCCGGCTGTTTTTCCGTGGATGGAAAGCAGACGATTAGCAAAGGAAAGACTAACAGGTTTGTTAAAAATTTGTTTCGTTCTTTACTCACTACCAGAAATATTTTCATCACTATAGCATTATTAACAGCATCATCATGTTCTCAACCAACACCACCACCACCACCCCATCATCATCCTCATCATCATCATATTCAATCCTATATGAGACCTAATGTCTAATTAAGTTACTTAAAATACACACACACACATATATATATAGGACTATA
>NW_022705543.1:4079542-4090753 GCF_011630105.1 Anneissia japonica
TAGAAGCAGGACACGCGCCATTTTATTATGTTTAATATATATATATATATATATATAAAATATATATATATATATATATATATATATACAGTATACATAAAATGTTAGATATATATCTTAATTCAAATTCATTAAATTCATAGACAAGTTTACCATCATCACTTGATAATCACATAGCATATGCCGAGTTGTATTATATATCATACCTATCTACGGGTATGTTGAGATATCGTAAAATTGCATATCGTATGAAGGGACACCATGTCGTATATCAGGCGAAAGTTTACTGAGTTTATAAGTCTTACGTAGCATCAACAAGCCTTTATCTCGATACTTAAATGCCACATTAACAGTAAAACGACAATACAATGTCTATTACTACTAAACGGTTTATGAATATTTGGATAATATTCCGTAAATGGGATTAGGAAATAATAAAAAGGGTAATACATAAATCGTTTGATTTAGGAAAAAAAATAAACATTTGCATTCATAAGGATAATATTAAGAAAATATAGCCTAAAACTGTAAAGTGATACAGAAAATGAATAGTTATTTTTATGGTACGTTTATGTTTTCGTTGAAGTAAAAGGGTTTGAAGTAATTTACTGCAGATACAACGACATGAAAAATAAACTGCACTTTTTTCCTACATGTTATTTTAGCATACTGAACCCATTTGAACAAACATTAAAAATGAAAAGGCAAAATTCCTGAGAGGTTACCATTCACCCCAACTCTAAATATTCGATATAGCACCATATTGTTTTACTGATAACATGAAACAAACTATAAGGCTATCAGACAATCACATGTAATTTATAGGCCTATAACATCATGGATGTGTGCCTAAAGGGTTTTTTCTCATGAAGTCATTGTTTGACTTTTAGCTTCGTAGATGCGTGAGGGTTATTTAGATCAACAATACTTTTAATACATTTAATCCCAGTTTTTAGCTAGACTATCATCATCTTAGTGCTATCCATCTATTTTTTTTACGTAAACCAAAAATATTCGAATACAGATGTGGAAAACAGCACACCAATTGCAGTACTGTGGGAGGAAATACTGGTTCAGATTTGTTTTTATAGATAATACTTATTCATCGGGACACTAAATATAGGGGATCCCAACGGACACTAATATTAAAATTAATTTAACATCTAATAAAGAATTGGCCGTCCTCCTATATAAGCCTACGTAGGCCAATATTTCACCTCCAGCCTCTCGTATGGCAATCGGTCCCGTGGACGGGGCTGCGAATTCTGTTGCGGTTGCGCCACTAGTCGGCATCAGATGTTTTTGATAAACATTTAGTAAACGTTTAAGGTTTCCTGTTATTTTTAAGAATGGGGTATAAAACGAATTTTTTAATTTGATTTGTTTCTGGTGACATAGATTCGAAGATAAGTTAGATATGTAATGTAATTCCACTAAATCCAAAGCCTACAGAACTCTATCATCGCCGGATGATGACGATGATGATGTTTATTGCATTTATTTTAAATAATATTAACAATAATTATTATATTAAATTATTAGTTTTAATTTTAAATGTCTTAGCCATCCTGTCACTGCAAACATGTTTGCAGTGACAGGATGGCTAAGACAATTAAAATTAAAACTAATAATGTATATAGAAAGGCACTATCCGATATATGTACTCTTTGTGAAGAGATCTACGGAGAATATGTATTATATTAAAAGTATGATATAATAATAATTAAAATAATAATAATAATAATAATAATAGATAGGCCTAATAACAATAGGTAAAATATTATATATAATTAATAATGTGTATTCAATTGTTATGTAAAACCTTTGCATTTTCAAGTAAATATTGATAAGAAAAATACCAACATACGTATCGTCTACATTTATTTTCTATTTACATACTAAGACCTAGATGTATTAATGGATATTGCTTAACTCAAATAATTTATATGCATTGACTATAATTCATATAGGCCAATAACTTAGTATACATGCCTATCAATATGTAATTTAATCAATAATTATTAACATACGAGTTAATCAATACCACAAATATCAGGAATATGGGCTATTTATTCGTGTCTTATAATTAGAATTATATAATATATATGACATAGGATAGAATAAAATTTAGGCTTGTATTTATCAACATTTGGCAATATATGTATGTATACATATATATATATATATATATATATATATATATATATATATTAATTGATAGCAATGCTGTATAGAGGTGTATATTGTCCTGATTATGGTATATGTGGACTTATGGATATAATAATACACACTAAACCACACTACACACACACTACACTACACACACTACAATGATACATGTTTTAGTAAATATATTTAGGTCTATTATGTGAGACACAGAAGTACTGAACTTCACAAAGACCTTTTGAGATCATGTAATACATTGTGCCTAGTATTTCTAGTGGTGAGACGTTTCGACTAAACTGAAACTTATCACTCAGATGGAGACTTTTGACGCATAGAACAATTATAGTCTTCATAATAGGCCTAGCAATAATGACGGATGATGATGATGACGGTAATAATTATTATTATCGTCATAAATGATGAATATGATGATGATGATGATAATAATAATAATAATAATAGAAAGGTTAGCATTATTTATTTGCGTTGTTTTAAATGTCAATTGGGTTTTAAATTAGTTTTCGTTAAATAAATCTTCATAGGGCTTATTAAGGTAGACCTTAAATTCATAGGCTTATCTAATGTTTTTTTATATTGAAACCAAAAGTTAATTTTAACTTCCAGACACGAGAATCTTTCAAGCATTATACAACCAAACATTTAAAAGATATAACATAACATAACATTTATAGCAGTAAACGATACAAATGATGCTATCGGTAATGTCGATTGGTTATTGGCTCGTTTTACATAATGTGACTTCATGATATTAGGTCGTGCGCTCATTATCAACCCGCGTTAACCCTTGCCCGAACATCTAACGACTGCTTATACTGTATTCGCTGAGTTTATTGGATTAACTTCGACACAAAAAGCTTGTTAAATGATGTTCTTAATGTGACGCTTGCATGATGTCCTTATAGTCTTAGCTATAAGTGCTAAACTGGTGGTTTTGTGGCTATGAATATTAATAGCTATTTTTCCATATTTTATCTTCCTATTATCATTATTAGCTGAGTGCTGTATATTGGAGCGAGAGACTCGAATGAACTGACACTGGGATGATGCATTTGTTCTTAATGGCAGTTTAAACTGTTGATATTATATTCGGAGACATTGTTTCTGATTTATTCAGAATTAAAGATGTATGAATGAATAAATTCATTTTTGATGTTGTTATTCTTCGATTGGATTGACAGTCAGTATCTGTGTGTCAATCATTTTATGGTTAAAGGAATGATGGGATCGATCATAACGTTCATAGCTCTTTAATTCCTTAAGATTAAATTGTATGGGATCAGTTTACATTGTTACAATATTATTGGCGATTTGGGTAGGACAAGAGAAAGATAAAATACAAAAGCGAGTATAAGTATGGCATTTAATTTCTTTGTATTTCTTTAATGTATGGGTTTTTTACAAGAGCTTGTCAAAAACGGTATCAGTATGTATCTAGCATTTATTTTAATTATTATCATTAACACTGTTAATTATATTAAAATTATTTTTACTATGTTGTGGTGTTGTTTTTACTCCTCGTACCTCCGCATGACTCACAGCAGTAGTCTACTGTTACTACTGTATGTACACTCTGAAAAAGAGAGCTGGCGCCGTGTGGCTAGGGAGAATCGAGCGAAAGATCAGGTTGATGATTTTGCTTACGGTTACTATGCAAAATCCGCCGTGTTAGAGCTTAGTGTGGTGTTGCTAGTGAGAATCATACAGCCCAGGGTGGTGGTGTTGCAGAAAAAAAATCGGGCTCATACTATACAGAATACGAGTGCCAATCTTAAAGTTGCTAGGCCTATAGAATATTTGGCCTATTATTCGTTCGGCTTCGTTCAGATCAAAGAAAATAATTATTCTTTAATTGACCAGAATTCCTTATCGAAAATAGTCAATAAGTGGCAGATATTATATGTCACAATATTTATAATTGATTTTATTCTCTCTTTATCAGTAACTCGTCGGATAGGTCACCCATACCAAAACAGAACTCCACCGAAAAGAAAAAAACCACGAACCTCGTTCTCAAGACTCCAGATCTGTGAGTTGGAGAAGCGTTTTCACAGGCAGAAATACTTGGCATCAGCCGAAAGAGCATCACTGGCGAAAGCACTGAAAATGACCGACGCCCAAGTTAAAACATGGTTCCAAAACAGAAGGACAAAATGGAGGTAGGTTACGATTTATCGCATGCCCCATGCAAACACACTGTAATATTTATTATCCCCAAAGCCTAGACCTAAATAAAGGTAGAGGGGATCTACTGTCTAAAACTTGATTTCCATAAAATTGCTATATTGCTCACTACAACCGTTATACTACGTAGCTTTCCAGACGCAATCGGTCGGTTCCGATTCGACCGACCAATCGGCTTCACCGAAAGTTGTCGGCGGTGTATAGCGATTTATGGAAACCAGACTAGTACAATTACATCATAATCTTCAAAACATTTTGATCATCATTATCTCTATCATTATCAGTATAATGTTAATATTGCTAAAAGGCCTATTATCTTTTTTTTTTAATAAATGAATTTCGATATTATTTTTTTTAGTTTACAGTATCAATCACCCAATTTCATTTATACCACGTTGGACCAAGTAATATCAATTATCATTATTAATAATAGACATAATTACAAAAAGTATAATAATTTTGGCTATTAATACTCAATTTTCTCACCTTTAAAAAAAAAAAAAAAATCAGTATTTTATTAGTCTTTTCCGAATATTTTTTCAAAGTGTCCTTTAAATGACTTTATAAAAAAATGTTTTCTTCCGGAGTCCTTTTCATTCATTCATTCATTCATTCATTTGGTCAATATCAACATATACAAGGAAAAAACAAATAAAACCACTTATAAAACCATTTAAAACAGTAATTCAATTTTTTTTAAATATGTAAAATCTCTTTAAGAAATATTTAAAAAAATCGAAAAAAGGGGTTAAAAATTCAAAGATAAATGGGTTAAAAATTTAAAAATACACAGAAACGAGAAAAGCGAGTTTGGTGCTAGGGCGCCCTCAATACATTTACTTGAATACAAATAAATTTATTTAATATAATTTTTCTTTGTAAACAAAATTTTAACAATAACATTTAATCACTTAGAAGTGATGAATAATAACACACTAACATCCTGTAGACGATATGCGATATTGATCCGCAGATAAGTAGGCATGCTAGTAGAACTCACAGTAACTAATGACTAACACATTTGTAGTGTTAAAACTACAGAGTTAATCAGTTTATTACCACTGAATATCTGAATATAATCATAACTTAACTTGATTAACTTGCTGTGAAATTTCTAAAACCTAGGCAGAACATTGAGAGATATATAGAACTTGCGCTACAATATCACGGCATTTTAATAGCATTCCAAACAAGCTGTTATTAGGCCTATAGAGCTTATTAGCAGAATGAAGGATTTCTTGGAAAATTTTAGCGATAAATATTGATGCCATAGCTTCTGAACAGAGTATATTTGAGTTCATGACTTTTTGATATAAAGTACATCTTACTATTTTTACAGAGGATAAAATCTTAATACAGTACTTTACTGATTCGACAACAGTAAGTCTATTTAACAACTTTATGGTCGATAAAAACAAATCAGAAGAGCCTAGATAATGCAGATTTTCTTCTCCATTCATTCTATATTTTTTTAATGAATGCAGCATTGATTTTGTTGCTTTCATTTGAGATGTTTTTGTCACACATATGCCGTTCGCTTACTGTCAGTTCTGTCTTTTGGATAAAACATGCCAACACATACTTTTCAGGTTTCAGGTTCCGTCTGACATACATGTGCAATCTTTTGTAAACAGACTCAACAAGAGCCTGCTATTATTAATAATTTTATTTTCACGGTTGCCTTATATAATTTCTGTTTAAACGTATAGGGCAATGTACATTGCTCTATATAAATATACAATTATTGTTATTATTATTATTATTATTATTATTATTATTATTATTATTAATATTATTATTATTATTATTATTATTATTATTATTATTATTATTGACTTGGTATCTTAATAATTTCTTGCATGAGAATACGGATAAAATTATGTATTTGGAAGTCTTCTTTTTTGCAAACAGAAATGGTAAATACTGGAAATAGTATTAAAAATATCGTACCATACACTTCTAGTCCGTTCGTAGTAGATATCTATAACGATTATATTGAAATTGATATTTTAAAGACTTAGACCACTGCAATATTAAAAGGTGACAAAACCACAAACTTAGTCAGGATTACAACAATATTTCAGATCGTTTCCCCTTCCTCATAATTTTTACCTAAAATAAGTAACTTAAAATTTCACAAGTGACTTAAAATCTAGAAAGTTTTATTGACATCTGATAAATTGCGAAGCCTTTGGCAAATGTTCATTTTAAAAACACTTGATTGATAGATTAAAAGAAACCGATATTTCTCATGATTTATCGTTGTTTAGTTTGAGCGCTTTATAATGATTGTTATCGCAATGCAACTGTAATACCGTATCACATCAAAGGTTGTTGAGGATGCATTCAGCATTATTGAATGCATTTAAACAAATGTTTTCAATTCTTTCCTTATATTTAAAAAAAACGGAAAGGAATCTTATTTCACAACATTTAAAGAGTTAATACTCATTATTTATTTTTGTTGATTTCATTATATTTTCATTACTTTTTATGTTAAGTATTTTGGTTTACCTGTTTTAAATTTGTATATGGAATGTTTAAATTGTTATTTGTACCTTCAATACACAAGGGTTCATGGATATAGGCCAAATACGGTAAGGTGCGCTCTCTTAAAAATACTTTCGCCAATCACAACGACCTTTAGATAGGCCAACATCTAATATATCATTATTCAGTTGTCATATCAGTTCTTTCCACTGTGTATAAACAGTGCTGATATTATGTAAACATTAATACATTCTACGAAATGTCTTCTATGAATTTTCATTAAATTAATAATTATAACACTAATAGTAATTACCATTAATGTTCATAATTTAATCTGTATACTTGTCTTGGCAATAAGGAATTCAAAAATACAGCCTATCAGTATAATTAGCCCAAAATATAGGCCTATTTATAATAATATAAGCCTACATAATATTATATATAGGCATATAAATGTATATTAGGCCTATATGTAGGCTTATTATATATCATATAGGTCTATATATATCATATATATATATATATATATATATATATATATATATATATATATTCAATGCGTTACCGTCTTTGCAAAAGTAAATTACCGAAAGAAGCCATAATGCCTATATATATATTTGAAAATCGAATTGCAATACTTAAGTGTCAAAAATAAATATTATTTGATTTTAATAATAACTATATTGCTCAGTGAGATCCAGCAACACTATAATAACTTATTTTAAATGCCATATATTTCAGAATATCGACTCCGCAAACGATTTTCCCGTTTAATTTTTTTTTTCTCAAACAATCCTTGCACAAGTTTAATTGCTTTTTATCAAGTTTCACGGCAGTTGTGTTTTCAAACGGTCACATGATAGATGAGTTACCTCGTTGTTAATCTAATTGCTGGCTATGATTACAACTTAAACTGAACGTACACATCATCAACCAATATAGAAAACAAAGGTAATTATAAAAAATGCACAATTGACCAACTCAAACAGCTGTATTAGAACGTGATTCAAACACTTGAAATATAATTTGATCTTTCCTCTTGAGTTTATTGAGGAAAATTTACAACTGTTCCTGCAGTTCACTTTAAATCTATAGAAAAATTACTTTATTGAAAAAAAAAACATTTTGAAGTTTGCTTGTAAATTTTAATCCACATAAACATCGAAATCTAAATCAAATTGACAATAATTTAGCTGAAACGAATGCTACAACAATATCGATAGTCTCTGTATGGAAATTATATTTTAAGAGTCTAAGTAAAACAATAGCAAATAATGCTACCAAGGATACAATTCACTTCCTGATAATATTGTGTACTTCATTGCTTTACGTATTGAAAAATATGCCATTGTGGATTAATACAATTCTGTTTATATCATATATATATTGTACAATGCAAATTATAATAATTATTATTACTATTTAATTATTATATTAATTTTGTTGATATATAATATAAAAGAACAAATCTTGTCAACTAAACTTACGTGTATATTTCGTGACAATATTTACTTAAGATTTTTTCATTTGTATTAAGCAATTAGTAGAGTTGAGTGTCATACACTAGGGGAAATTATATTACGAAAGTTAGATTAATGCATTAAAAAATCCCGAGGGCCTGCAAATTATACACATATTTCATATAATACATTTTCTAACAAATTATTGTCGTTTCTAAAAATATGTAACTTTTAACACTCTTAACCATCAGATTATATTGCAGCGTCCTTGTCATACATCAAATATAATAATCCCTATTGAAAAACTCGTTTGTTTTTATGGCTAGCTTTAGGCATATTCTGGTCATTTTTGACGTTGGCTCAACTATAATTCTTCAATATTTATTGGCCTGTTTATTTCAATTATAACTACACATAAAAACGTAATTAAGAATGGAATTAAACAAGTGGGAAACAGGTTTAACAAAATTAATATCATATCGTCAAGAATAATATTCATAAAAGATATCGATTATAGATTTGTTTTTATTTATCTTGCAAAATTAAGTACAGTTTTCATTATATTCGCATTGTTAATTTGTTGTTTTAAAATATTAATAATGTAACAATTTATAAAACAATAGTTAATGATTGAAAAAAGAGGCTTGCAATCAAATGGTCAGACTTTACGTGTTCTCGGTACGGTACGTGTTTGAAAACTACATTTCATGCTCTTAAAAATAATGAATTTGATTAGGACATATAAATAGTTTAAATAATTAATTAAATAGCAAAATTATGAAGTTTTACAAACAGGATGTAATTGATATATTTGTTCAACATTAAATGATACAACTTATTGAAAAAGTAAAGGTAATATCGTATCAGGAAACGAATAACAAATAATTTTAAGTCAAAAGTTTTATTTAAAGCTATAAGTTAAAGCAGGAGTGAAAAAAGCGCGGTCTATTTTCTCACTGTGCTATAATATTTTTAGTAAGAGATTTCATATCAATAATAACATAAGTATTAAAGTTTTTGTGTGGAAACCAAGTAACTGTAAGTTAATACTTCTTTACCCGAATGTAAAATAGCTATCTTCCAGGATGATATTTAAAATTTAGAATCAACTCTCGCGTCAATTTAAACTGATCCAAGCAGGACTGGAAATTATGATGTTAGTTTTTCTTAATCGCAGCGTCAACTTTATATGATCCTGATAAAGAGATCGTAACCAGCGATGCGCGTCGTAGCTATGAACGCTCTGCAGCAAGCCAATACTCGACTAAGACGCGTACAACACACTAGGGGATACAAACTATAATGAGATTCTAATGGAGCTGAGATTTTCAGCCAAATTCATCCCCAATGTATAGCGATGAATTAGTAGTTCTCGACGAGTTGCTTCTTTTAGACATAAATAGTAAATTAACATGGATGTCTTAATCAAATAGCAATCTTACCAGAGTGTGCCATATACTTTCCATGAGTTATTAATATGTTTCATCAAAGATGTTATTGGCTACGTGTACAGTGATGTGTACAAAGTAGCGTTCACACCAATTATCAAGCTTATTACGATTACAAACTTCAGCTTAAAATTTCAATACCTTCTTATTTTATCAAAAATGTAATTTGATCATATATCTAGTGACATACTTTATTTATTGATCGTTTAAGAATCCTTACAAACTCTTTAGAATATGCAAAAGAGTCTGAGAATTTTCATAGGTATTCTAACGAACATTAATTTTTTGTTGTAATAATTATTTAATTAATTTTAGTTAAATTTTTATATCTGTATTTTGTAATACAATTTAGCTATATTGTGGCTACAACTGAATCAAAGATTGTCGAAAACAATTGAAAAAAATAATTGTTGGGAAGTTTTTGGCACAATGGTTTCTTCCAAAATTGTTTAAGTGGTATATTTTAAACGGATATCTGGTTATCTGGTTTCCCCACCCCACCCAATTTCATGTCATGAGTTTGTTCTGATTTAAATAGATCATTTACTTGCTGTTGAGTAAGTGAATTTGAAAACAAAAAATGAAATATCAAACGTAACAAGCTAAAGTATTAGTATTATATCTTTACATGCCCTTAATCACTCTTTCTGTGCTGTCAGAATGGCAGGTGGGAATCTCAATTCATTTAAATGCTGTTAGCCGTTCATGAGATAAATACATGTTATGAAGCTATTTGATGAAACTATCTTTGTTCATCTGAAGCTTATCAATCCTGCCTACTCTCGATCTCCGAGAAGCGAAAAGAACATAGCCCCAAGTTAAAGAGCAGGACAGAATTGATCAAAAGGAACCACAGGTCTCAAAAAGGTATCCCGGTACGCCTGTCCCCTTCTAGCCAAACTCAACTACAAAGACCATTGTGCTCGACAAATTGATGCATAAGGCGCCAGTATTCAACGGGCCACAAAATCAATGATTTTATGTAAATTAAAGACAATGTTGATAAAAGGCTATGTCGGGAGTGTGGCAGGGGTTAGGAACTTTTCTGAGGTACCTAACACCTGATTTGCAATGTTTCGGAAGTAAAATTTGTCAAAATACTCCGCCTGAAGGAAAAGCTTTCTTTTGACTTTTGATTTAGCAAAAGCTCAATTTTGGCGCCAGTTCGAAGGATGGTTGGAGAGATTGATCGCCTGTCTTCAGTTCAGGAAACTCGCACATCTGTCGCAGATGATTCTCAAGAAGTTTGTCCTGTTCTCTTTACCTTCTAACTTGATGCTTTGACAATTCGTATTGTGGGACAACATTCTGATATATTTAAACAATTTTCAAAGCTAGAAACCGTAAAGTTTTGATGATTTGTAATTGTCATATGATGAACAAAACTGACCAATAACATGAAAAACAAAATGGAATGAAATCTGAAGTTATAATAAGTATATATA
>NW_022705543.1:4090971-4105366 GCF_011630105.1 Anneissia japonica
ATATAGCGTTACCGCAAGACGATTTAGAGTTTATCTCTTGATTATATCATGATTTGACTTATTTTTTACATATACCATCATTATTATTAATACAATTTTTTTTCAGACGACAAACGGCAGAAGAGCGAGAAGCTGAACGACAAGCAGCCGCACGATTCGTCTTCAACCTTCAACATGAAGCGATGATCAAGCAGCTTCAAGAGCCCTCTACGGCCGACACTGTCTGCGTTCATAACAGCTCACTGAACGCGTTACAGAGCATTCAACCCTGGAGCGACAGCTCAGCCAAAGCAGCAACTGATATGGCACGCTCATCACCTACATCACCTTCAACATGAAACATAATACATACAATATATTAAATATAATAAACTTATTTCCAATATGTGTGTGTGGAAAATTAGTCGGTAGATCCACTGTGATAACACATTTAGAACTTCATCAAAATCTAAGATGGTAAAGCGGTGGACTTAAGAAAGCCAAAATCCACAAACGAATCATTCCATCATCACTCCATTAAGAGAAATGGTGCAGGCCTATATTTAACAATTATCTACCGGCACAAGCTTATCTTCCACTCCTAACGAAGATCGTGTACCAAGAGATTGGCCTACTTGGCGCTTCATACGCGAGAGGCTCAGATATGCGGTCCTCCTGAGTACCAACACGATGGAAAAAAACACTACAAAAGTGGCAGCAAGATTAATGGACCAAACGACGAGTCTTATGACATTATTATTATTTATAATTGTTACTTAATATTGATTTATTTTTTTTATACATATATATTTTTCAAAAAATGGCAATCCGGAAATCCAATCCGGAAATTTTAGTCAGGTAAAAAACGTATAACCATAAAGCATAATTCTAAACAAATATTCTTTTGTTTTATCGTCTTCTAACTTTGGATAATTCACGTAACGTGTAATGTGTTACTGAATCGATTCAGCAATATTACTTATAATGTTTACGTATGCGACTCAGATAGCCTATATAGACCTTCGTTTGCAGTCAACTGCTAAACTGCAGCAAGAAGAGTGCACAGTAGATTTAATTACGGAAACTAGGTTTATTATTATAAACAATGTTTATTTCTCTCTTTTAATAGTCCTACTATAGAAATAATGTTGAAAGTACGTTATTCTGTGCAATGTCTCAGCTTAGTTTAAATTTCTCTGTATTTCTTCATGGTTTATAACCATATAGTTTGTTCTTGTCTTCACGATTTAATTCCAGTTCTCCATAGAATAGGCCTGAAATACGCTAAGTAGATATCTCTACAAGTACCGCGTATACACAAACTTTCCGATGTTTTTGTTTGTTTTTAGAGTAAACAAATGCGTACTTTTAGAAAAGTTCGCATCCCAAAAAAATCACTCCGCTGACGAATTTATTTACCGAATAGAAAAATATATTACAATAATCAATTAAACAAGAAATAAATCAAGTATCGGCTGTGAGTTCTATGCCAAAAAAAGAATTAGTTGAAAAAAAACAAAAAAAAACAAACAAACAAACAAACAAACAAAAAAACAGGGTAGTGGTAAAATTATGGTATATCTTACAAATCATAAATTAAGCCCAACCTTGAGTTGACTGTAAACAACTGTGTAAATATTTTTAAAGAAATTCTTTTTTAAGTCAACAATATTCGTGGCTGTTGTATTGCAAGTTCGTCGTTTAATCAGTAATATTACTTACATCATATGTGCAATTGAATTTCACTCAAATATTTTATGTTTATTATCATTATTATCTTATCATCATCATCATTATTATATTATTATTATTTTAATTGTTATTACTATTACTACATTAACGCTATCACTCCATAATTATTTTGACTACGGGTTACTTGACTATGTAGTATGTTTCAAATGACGTTAACGAATTTTATGTAAATAAGTTAATAATTGTTTATGTAATATGCATTAACATGTATTGTTGCTAATACTGTATTCGAATATCCAATAGACCGGCTTATACAGTATCACGTGACTCTTACTAAGTGAATATTGTGTAAATATCATTAAAGTATGTATAAAGAGCTGAATAAGGTGTGTGGATCATTAATGAATTAAGTTTGAAACACGCTATAGGCGTGATAGCTTTGGCATAATTGAAGAATATTAATACATCCACGCTGTCAAATTGTGGGTCAAAAGTTTATACTTTTTAAAGTTCTTTATTTCCAGGCATTAGTTCCGATGGACTGAGTATGCCTATAATAGGAGTGTACTGCGTTATTGAAAATAATGAGCTAGGTGTATTTGGCCGGCCAAAGGTCAAAGGTAACACCAACTTCAAGAGCGATGTTTTATTGGAGGCCGGAAGGCAAAGCTTGAGGACTTGACAATGGAAGATAATACCAGGTTATTAAATTCCTTGTCACAAAATATTAACTAATAATATTAACACTAATATGAGTAATATTGATAAAGATAGGCCTATAAATATATATTATATATTAATACTTTAGTTAGTATTAATATTTAAAATATTAAAATAAATGAAAGTGAATAAATGAAATGAAACTAATATTAATATTATTATTAATTAATTAATTCATTCATTCGCTTTTGTGTCAGAAATTGTCCATTTAACACATAAATAAATACCAGTACAATTATATGACGTAGACTATCATAGTCCAATAAAGACGGAAAGTGAAAAGCGGAGATTAACCGCTGCCCGTGTACAAAACAGAAATAGAAATTAATGTTAATGCAATTAATAATTATTATCTAACACAGTCTTATATTTTATAATAATAATAATAATAATAATAATAATAATAATAATAATAATAATAATAATAATAAGCCCAACAATAAAAATGATAATGATGGTGATGACTCGTGGATAAGGATTATGATTATGATGATAATGATGGGGATGATAATAATAATAATAATAATAATAATAATAATAATAATAATAATAATAATAATAATAATTGTAAATTTATATAGCGCATAGTGTAAAATACCTGTATGCGCTTTACAGCATGGTGTAGTAACAACTTTTCAAAGTTTCACCTAACAAAAACAATGAGTAACAATAATGAATAACAACAATAAAATAAATACATAATGTTAATAAATAAATAATTTGAAAATAAAGAATTTTATTTACTGTTTTTTAAAAATAATTGTTAAATATTTATTTCCTTAGTCGTATTTCCTTACTTACCTTTCACTCTTTTCTCCATTTCTTTTTTCCCCTTTTCTTTTATTTTCTTTCATACTTACGACACGTCTCTCTTTTCCTTTACTCCCCTGTAATTCCTTTCTTTACCTTTTCTTCCCTACCCCCTTTTACTTTTATATTTTTCATTTCTCTACCTCTTTCCATGTTTTCCCTTTCTTCTGCCTTTTCTTACATTATATTTTCCTTTTCTTTCACTTCCACACTTCTTATTCTTTCCTTTCTCTTTCTTTGCCATTTCCTTTCTTTTTCTTTCTTAAACTTCCTCGTTTTCATTCATTTTCTTTTCTTTCTTTACCTTTTCATTTTCTTTCTTTTTCTTTCTTTACCCTTTCGTTTTCTTTCTTTTCCTTTCTTTACCCTTTCGTTTTCTTTCTTTTCATTTCATTACCTTTTCGTTTTCTTTCTTTTTCTTTTCCTTTCTTAACCATTTCGGTTTCTTTCTTTTTCTTTTCTTTCTTTCCCTTTCGTTTTCTTTCTTTTTCTTTTTTTCCCCATTATTTACTTTTCGTTTTGTTTCTTTCTCTTTCTTTTTCTTTCTTTACCCTTCCGTTTTCTTTCATCTCATTTCATTACCTTTTCGTTTTCTTTCTTTTCTCAACCATTTCGGGGTTTTTTTCCGTTTCTTTCCTTCCTTTCCCTTTCGTTTTCTTTCTTTTTTTTTCTTGCTTTACCTTTCCGTTTTCATTCTTTTCCTTTCTTTCCCTTTTATTTTTCCTTCTTAATCTTTCTAATCTTTTCCTTTCATTTATTTTTTGGATGATGGTGATGTGGATGGTGCTAATGATAATGACGATGATGGTGATGATGACGATGACGATTATGTTGATTAAACAACCATAATAAACAAATACCGTGATCATAACGTTTCGATGTGCCACACACCATTCCAAGGATCACAGACTTCACCGCAAGCGAAAAACACACAATTGTACTGATGTAATTTAAGTTTAACATCCTTTTCTTTTGATATATTTGCACAATAGATCAATCTTTGTGTCAGGTGTTTAGGAAGAAAACTGACTAAATAGAAAAAGTGCTTACGGCCAATATGATAGTCCTATGATATTCAAACAGCGTATGCTAACCACTCCATAATGAATCGAAGACAGGTGCTTACTTATATTCTTTATGACCAATGTATTCAAATTAAATTATATTCAATGATGCGAATCCCTTATTATGAAACCTCGTCATTACTAGCTATCCGCTTATATCATTTTCACTGAACTGATTATTTGGAAAATAAGTTGCGCGCACAAGACTAATTTCTCGAATGAATGATCTGTTGTTGCGAGCATACAATGTAGTGTGATTCGCCCACCTCTGTGAAATTGTAACGACGGTGTGTGATACAAAACATGAAGATGTCGTTGATGTTAATTGCTATCTCTATCGTAGGAATGTGTATTTTGGGATGCTACGGATAGTTAGAACGACTAATATCATAATAGATATAATAATAATGATGATATAACAATAATAATTATAAATGATAACAACAATGACAATTAACTATGAAATGCCATCGACGACAAAATAGGCCTATATGATGAGGCTTAAGCAACCACTAATAAATATAAAACCACAGATTTGTAAACATATTAATGTTTCATTGCTACACATGATGATACTAAAATGGCCTATACTGGTCGGTACTGTTGCGTGTCTTTCCTTTCGATTGCGATGCGGAATCAAGTTTTCATAAAAACCAGTAACATGATGATGTTTTTTCTGATGATGATGATGTTCTTAATCATTACTCGGATATCTTTCACATTATTGCCATCACTTACCCAATCGTAGATTTGATAATTCGATTTTATGTACGGAATACTAGGACATACTCAAATGCCAATTTACAGTATTCGATTGAGCAGGCATTAACGTGATTCGTCATAAACTCAGATTATAAGAGGCAAAAAAGTTAACGAGAATTCTTCGCGCCATTTATCAGGACTGCATAACATGTGATAACGCGTTGCAAATCACAGGCTGAGCACAAACCATCAGTGTTAAAACAAGGCCTTAGTGAAAACTTACAAAATGAAGTCGCGTAATCAGATATGCAGTATACAAGAGAGGGACACAAACACATGTGTTTTGACTACAAAAGAATTGGTTCTAACACCCTAACCGCAATAGGGCGTGCAGACGTACACTTCAACGATTGGCGTAGTCGATGGAGTGTTTCCAATCACCTATTAAAGCAAGTTATTAAGAGTGAAATACTGGTCGTCATCATCATATACAACACCATCTACAAGTATATTTAAAATTACTTAAGGTTTCATTTATTTCAACTGTACATCATAGGAGAACGAGACGGTAGAAATAGTCTCGAATGGCACATTGATTCCTGGAGCATCACTTGTAACGAGTTACACAACGCTAATAGTTTTGTGGAACTAATAAACCGTACAAAGAAGAAATCTAAATCTATGCAACTCAAAGATAAATTACACAATGTTAGCAGGCAATCCACTTAATTTCAACATTTCAAAGATGTCAATTTTAAAATAAATTTGTGTCGATCGTCCTTATACATACGTGCGCCCATCGCAGGCGGACAATAGGTGATGTACGGACCTTGCGAGTCGTGCCCCCAGCTTTATTCTCTCGTCGCAGGCGGAAAGCACGCGCAGCATCTACATCTTGGGTATAACTAAAAAAAAATTCTTACTATGTCAACAACCTATAAACTAACAGTAGTTACATATTAGTGAAATAAAGTTTATAAAATATAATAATTTTCACATATTACCTCTGTTTATTTTTATTTCAACAATATCGCCATATGCAAACTTAACTGTTATTTTATGCATCTTAAAAATATCTGTCTTGTGTTCCTTAGTCAGAATTTCTGAATAATATTTTTATAAGAATTATCTGTAGACGTTACTTCGCGGAAATAATATATCAATGCCTGGACACCTATGGAAATACAATGTGATATCGAAACCAGGAGGATGTCAATGCTGTCAGATGAAAAGGCGATTTGTTAGAGATTGCTAAAGGGAGGAATAGAAGAGTAGGAAAAACAGAGAAGGACCCTTAAAATAGAAAAAAAATTATTTAAAAGAATTTATTAACAATACAAGTCATTGTAGTATTTACATTTAAAAGATATAAGATATAAACAGTGGCGTATCCCGCAGTCTTGAAATGGTGTGCTAATGGGGGGGGGGGGCGGGGGGGGCGCAAAGGTTAAGTGGATGGGGCTCGAAGATCAGTTGAGGGGGCGCTACTTGACCGTGATTTTATTTTATTTTGGAGCGGCGTGTGCGCCCCCGCGCACACCCCTACGCCACTGGATATAAATAATAGCACTACTTAAACAGTACTCACCTAGTAATGAGCTAGGTCTGTTGGACCGTATCTTTCAAATAAGTACTTAGCCTAGAAAAACAAAACAAAACAAAAAATGGCTGCCTTGAGCACTTTAGTGGAGATGTGCGCTTAATAAATCTTATTATTATTATTATTATTATTAACGTATGCATGGCAAACATCTCGACGACGTATAGTATGCAGTACCGTTACTGTATACGTATCAGGGCCCCAAAGGCTTTATGTCTGCATATGGCTGGGGACTACAAAGGTTTCGCATCATCCCCTTCTCATCGTCAAATTATTCTTCATCATTCATCTTCATCTTTAGTATGTATTTCATATATCATATAGTAAAAAGTAATACATTGTGTTTTTCCGTGAGTTATAAAATGGCATCATGTATTTTGGAAGTTTTACTAAGAATCACTTTCATATTGCTCTAATATTAATACAGATTTCAATTAAAATGTATGAAATCAGAAATAAATCACGACAAGATACATGAAAATTTATGGTTCTTGAATCCTCTGTCAGATCGTTTCTCCAATTGTCTCTTTTTTCTCTTTCCTCTCTCTTTCTGTAGTCTCTGATTATTCATAAGAGATGCATATATCGTCTGTTATGATGTGTTCGGTTACGCGCCGTTTCACTCTGTTCCAGCCCAATGCGCATGCTTTGGTTAACTTCGTCTTAATTACCGATACATTGCCATTCATACGAATTTTATACCTCGCTTAAGAGTACTTAAGTATGTGCTTAAGTATATAGCTAAGTATTATTTAAAACTTGAATAAGACTCAAATAAAGTCTATTATCTGTTTTTAATCAATAATTGCAAAAAGAAAAAGAAACTGAACACGCACTGAGTTCAACTTGTTTCGAAAGTTGACAGATGGTACAAGTAAAGCTTGGTTATTAAATTGTTTCGAATCGTCATGTAACATGTCGAACTGTTTGCAGTCGTGTTATTGATAATATAACACCTCATGATGCGCGCCGTACACGCAACACACGTGGCGATGAGTTGAAAATTAAAGATTTATGCGCCAAGCTAACAACTCCTGCTTAATTAAGACATTCTATGTTGTGTTTGCTCTCGAGTTGAACATGCTTGTTGAGGCAAGACAGTCAGTGCGCTGATGGTGTTCAACATGTAGACACACATGTCTACGTTTAAGTATTTGTCAGAACACATTAAGTATCCAAATAAATTCAAAGCCATGATCAGGTATTTTTTCTACCTTTGACAAGTTTTTCTGACTATGATTTTATATAATTATGTATACATTGTGTTTCGGGCTTGCTGTTTCTTTATCTATTATGACCATATTATAGTATACATAATATATAGGCCCATATAGGCCTATAAATATATAGGCCTATATATATTAAGGCGGAGAATGACTGCCGTATGCGTATCAGATTTTATTAATTTAAAATAAAATGCAATGACCTATGTATTATGCAATAACAATACCAACTGACATACTTGAACTGTAGGCCTTGTCTATTAAGGGGATAAAGGAATGGGTCTCCTAATGCTGTATGCTGTATGACAAGACCCCGAATTTAATATAAATATATATATATATATATATATATATATATATATATATATATCGTTGTATTTATATATGTATATATATAGGCCTATATATATATTTGTATTTATATATGTATAGGCCTATATATGTATGTATGTATGTATGTTATTACACATTATATACTGTACACTGTACTGGGCTTTATTACCGTTTACCTACTGATTGTTAAATTTGTAGGCTGCATGTTTTATGCATGGTGAAGTAACAATATAAATGCTTGCGGTACACCAAGTACCGGTAAATAGTGAAAAAACCTGTTGTTTTGAGTAAGTGTCGACATTTCGCTTGAGTTGCCTCAATCGTCATCAGGAAAATAGTATCTCAATTTATTATTATCATTATTATTACCGGTATTATTATTATTATTATTATTATTATTATTATTATTATTATTATTATTATTATTATTATTATTATTACAGTAGTATTTGTAAGTTCATTATGTATATTCGAAGAAATTTATGAAAAACAAAAAACGTGATTTGAATGTAGGTCAATGTGGTCTTACTAAGAATCTCTTATCTGCAATTGGTTTGGATTACACCGTAATGTCGGTTTTATTAGAGTTAATTAATGTGAATTGACGAGTACATGGTGCTACAAACTTGCGGTGAAATAGTTAATAGTTGAACAATCTTTAAAGTACAGCACCATTCACGATGCCACGCGCGCGTCAGACGATAAAACACACAAACACTGTTACTACTTCCCGCCGAATAAAATACGGCAGATGTAAGTCCGATCGCTAAATAGTTGTTAATTGCGATACTAATTAGATCGTCTATTCTGACTCTGTAAAAAAACAAAAAACAAATACCCTTTTTTATTTTTCCTTGTGATCCATAGATAATCCTGCCATTTTTGTAAATCACTTTCACATTTTTTTTATGAACTAGGCCTTCTTTCTACGAAGAACGATGCTTTAGAACTGAAACACGCGAGAGTAGTTGTCTGGGGAATAAACGTGGCTATTTGAGAACTCGCAACAGATTTCATTGGCTTAGTAACTACTGATTATTCGGTATTATAATTCCGATGTCTTGATATCAGCGTTAAGATTTATGTATATTGGGTATCATTTATGATTGTATTGCTCACAGAAAGCTGATGTTAATGGTTGTTGAATAAGCTAAATGAAGTGCAAAGATATTAAATAATGATATCGCATTAAATTGAGGACGCCTAGAAATAGACCTAGCTAAGTTTAACTCACCAGCCCATCAAACAAAAGATTACCTCCTTCCTTGAGGCAACAGAAAATAAAGAAGCAGGAATCAACGAATTAAACAAACTCTTTTCATGAAGTGCAGTTTTACAGAGGAGAACGTAGCCATAATTATTTATATTAATAATTAATGATTTTAAAAATTATATTATAAACAGATACTGTATATAAAGAATTTTACAGTTATACAGTAGGGTCTATATACATTTTAAACAGTAAGGTTTGTGCCTAATAAACAAGTAGATATATAGGCCTATAGTGCTACGCAGCAAGTCAAGTTTATAGTAATTTAAATATGGGCCTATATCTGTCTCTTATACACATCTAGATGTGTATAAGAGACAGAGGTTAAATAATGATAGAAACAGCTCGAATAATAGAATGTAAAGATCGTATCGGGCATTTTCTATCAACGAATTTGAAAAAGTCCCCGTGGCTCGATTGAAATTTAAAAAAAAAGAATATAACAATAAATCTAAATCTCACAAATAGGTGAAATGAATAACTTGCATAGATGGTTTATCTTTCTCGGGTAACATTTCGGCATGGATACATAACACCATGGTTACAGTGATTGCTCAATAAAATGCCAGAGTAGATTGCAACTAATTTAACGACTCATATTATAAATATTTCACGGAATCATTTTGAATGCAATCGTAGAAATTGAAGATGCGTTCAGCGGTATAAATCGTATGTGATTTTTTTGTAAATAAAACCTTAATAATCAGATAAGTGCTTACGTCATCAGATACCAATATGTACCGTTTTAATTTCATTATTCATTCAGTCATTTGCTATAGAAATAGAAATTGCTGAGAATTTAAATGGTTATTTAAACTATAATCGAAATTGATTCCCGATTATACCTGACAGAAAGATTACAACCATGAATTAATACATCTTGAGGCATATGCCTGAAGCTTCCATCATCTCTGTAAAACGAAATAAGGATCATATTTTATTTTATTCTATTTTATTCATTCTGGCAAATACATAAGTGAAATTAATTATTAAGAAAAAGATCAACAATAAAAAACAAATTAATTAAAGTATTTTTTTTAAACTTTGATTTGAACAAATCAAAATAGGCCTAATAGATGTAATAAAATAATTTATATTATGTGGAGAGAGGGCATTTTTAGATTTTAAACATGTAAATGTTCAATTCAATTCAAAGTAACATTCATTTGATTCCTTTTCCAGTTTAAATACAAGCAATTATAAAATATAAAATCAAAACAAATTCGGGGAAAAGGGAAAAGACACAGACCCATATAAAAAATGATAAAATTGATGACGATAATTGATAATTAATATACTAGAAACTAAACGCGAGAAGGAATATAGTAAACGACAAATATTTGTAAATTCATATACCAAAATTTCAATAATATTTCTTAAAGCTGCAAAAACGAATACTATGAAGACAAATAAACATTTTTTCCAATCCCTCTTTATTCAATAAAAAGGATGTTACCAAAGCTCCAGGTCATTTACCCCGCATGTACATCGATGCAGGAACAACCACGTCGTATTTCGCAAGCAATCACAAGAAAAACAAAAACTTAGGACAGACCATAATAAGGTCTTTTTATATTATAAAATATGTACGGGTACCTATTTTCAACATAAATCAATCACCTGGGCAAAATCACAGTGGATATTTTCGTAAAGTAAGAAAAATATATTCAATCTTAACCAGCTTCAAATCCACCTGACCCCTCTTATGTATTAGGCATTCAACTAAGACATAATCAATAAATTGATGCTACTATAGTTTGGATAGCATTCCTTTTATTATTCTGCGGTCCATTTACATCCATAAAAGTTTATTGGTAGCAAACTAAAACAAGACGACGAACTACATTCAAGACTAATTCGCTGATGAGTAATTTACGGCGGAGATTCACGATGATCCTGTAAATATCATTTTAATGATGTCGTCTTCATGGAAAATATAATGAGATTAAAGAAACTACAAAGACAAACAAAAAACAATCGCCAAAACCTGTAGAAGATTGCGTTAAAGCTCCGTAATGACGTGATTAACTAGCACAGCCTGTTACCATGACAATTACGCTCCATTGGGAAAATGTTACTGGCTGGCCAAACGAACCATGTGACAAGTTAAACAAACAGCTGAACAAATGGCGAAACTGGTCCTAAAATGCATCGTATTTACCATCAGTTTCTCGTAGATGAATTAATTACTCCCACCGGAAGGACATACAACGACGAGACCTGGAGCATAGATGGAGATGGTTACGATCTTGAGATTTGGTCACACTTGGTTGGATTCTCATCTATTGGTTAAAACTCATTTTGACTTTGTAGACTCTTGCCGAAAGTAACCTTGTTTCGTGTGCACGGTATTCCTTACAAAAGCCCCGCTTATTTAAATTGGGATCTGCCAAGCGTTTAGCATCCCTAACGTGTAAATTATTCGTACATTTAGTACTTAGCTAATAAAGTTATCATTCATGGTAATAAATAGGTCAATTGACTACGATGGATTAGAGTACGGACGTGTGCGCAACATTCGACAGTAATTTGATACAGTATATACTATTACTATGGCCGAAAATCGTTACCGGTAATATATAATTCTTTTCATATAAATGCGGTAAACTACTGGTTTTTATTTAAAAATTTTCTATGATGCACTGCAATACATAGGTCTATATGTATATATATATATAGGTTTATATATATATATATAAAATATATATATATAAACCTATATATAGGCCCTACATAATTTACCGCAAGCAGCTTAGAGTGTATCTTGTCATCTCTATCTCTTTGTCATTAATGTTGTTCTTATGAATTACAGTGTTATTATTAAAGTAAGTACATTAGGATTATTGTTTTGTGTATCGTATCCTGGGCACATAAGGATAACAGTTGGTTTTCAACTGAGTTGTTAACCCAGGGTAAACAAGAAATAAATAAATAAATAAATTTGCGCACAAAAGTTATTTATTAGGATGTGTGGGCATAAAAGGCTCCCGACCGGAGTATGAATCTAAAACATGAACATCATTCAATTTCAAAACAATCAGGCTTTCCCGTCGTATGAGATGTAGTTTAGTCAATTGAAATATATTGAAACAAGCCGATATTGAACAATAAATAATTAGAAATGTTCTATGCCTAAATAATGCGTGTCATAACAAAGCATTAAATGAGATAGGCCTATAACAGAATGAAAATTCCAAATTGTCGTATGCATTCTGTAACAGACCGTACGACGCAGAGTAAAGTTATTTTTGAAGGATTTGGTTAAATTAAAATTGGTTAACAAGTATCAATACAATAAAGAATACATTATGTCGAAACTGACCATAACACAGTTTAGAGTTTACGAAGTTAAAACCTAAGCAACATTTATCATAGAAAGATTACCATTGTAGGCCTACTGTAATGTCTCACAAAGTTGGACTAAAATGGACTACAAAATCTGCGGTTCAGTATCGGTATTTTATTTTTATAACAAGAATTTTGAACTGTAGATAAAAATGAACGAATAAAGTTAAAAATCACGACAGATTATATCACTTTTATCGGAGTTTAGTGGACCCAATGGTTTGTACTGTTGCTTACATTTAAAAAGTAGGCCTATCGTCATCACCAATCTAGCCTACATCTAAGAATTTAAATTTTCTCGGCTTTAAATTTACCAATCATAATTTACGCACATTTTGGTCCCAAGCTTGAGCGTCAGCTTACACACATTTAACGATTTTTAAGTGTATACGTTAGTTTTAACATCAATATTGATATTTCAAAAACTATATCTTGAACGTTCTCTAATATTTTGTATACCAATCACTTGACGAAAATCGTACAGTACAGTACAAAACAATACCAAAATATTGTCAATTACCAATTACAATCGCCATATTTGCTTAAAATGAATTTGAATATTTTCTCCTTTTGGGAATAGTGTTTGCTCTATTTTACTACGCAGCGCAGCAACACATTTTGAAATGCTTTCAAAAATTTGTTAAATTATGATAATGAAAAATTCATTTGGTTTAGATAAGATTAAATATTATCCATTATTGTTACTATTATATTTAGGCCTATACTTTAATAATAATATTAGCAGTAGTACGGTAGTACCGTATTACAGTATTGTTATTATCATTATTACAATCATCATTACCGGTATATCCTGTATTTATTACTATTACTTATTGATGATCTTTATAATAGAATTAATAATAAATAATGAATTCAATGCATTTTCCTTTTTCAATTTTGTTTAGTATTTCGTAAGTTTTAAGTAATGTAGCTTTCGATACAGTAGTTTTATATTTATGTACATCTTGTCTTTCTTTAACTCATTTTTGTTTTAGTTCAACTTCTTTTTTCATTTTGCTTTTCTTTTATTCTTTTTACTTGTGATCCACTTGCGATACAAGTGCTGCGCCACTGAAAATGTAATCACACAAAGGACAGAAATAAATAAATAAAAAGCACATTTTTTGGCATAATCAATCAATCAATCAATCGATCAATTTATTAGGAATAACACCGTAAGATCGGTGGCACACACAACAATAATAGTGGTGCATCCAAATTAACAATTATTACAGATAGTAAGGTAAATTAAAAGTAGGCGTATAAAGAAACACAATTAAATACTTTATTCGGCAATTCTTATCTAAACCATTTTTATTGTTACTATTTGTATGTTTGTGAAGTTTTGAAATAAAATATACCATGAGAATGAATGTATGAATCGAGGACTGTAAATGCAAAAGTCAAACCGATGCATAAAATGTTTTATGGAACCCTATAGAGGGCGTAATGCATTATTCTGGCTTGTTATGATTTTACATATTTACTGTATCAGAAATTTTAACCTTGATTATAATTTAGTTGTCTGAACGATGCTATTTATAAATTTTGTTTATAATTCAATGGAAAACGACATATCTGTAATAATTTATATTGTTTTTCTGCACACTAATGAGGTGTTTATATAATCTTATATTTCATATTATATATGGAATCA
>NW_022705543.1:4106194-4167364 GCF_011630105.1 Anneissia japonica
ATATATATATATATATATATATATATATACACATATATATATACATACACACATATACATACACTTTAGAAATATTCCAGAAATAAGTTTTTATTCATATTTCGATTACTAAATATTTCCATTTAAAAATGTTTCTAGCAACAACTGAATGCTCTTCAAAGAATTTTCTTCAATTCTTCATTATTATCATTTTTGAAAATTTCAGTTATGTGCAATTTATTTCCAGTATTTTACATGTTGGCTTATTTGTATATCAAATTTTTATGTAAATTTCCCCATTTTAAATAATTATGATTTTCTACATAATTTTTTATATGTGCAATTTCAGGCCCCATTGGAATGAGCTGGACTCTGGCCTAATGGGCGTTCCTGATGCTCATTAATTTTTACTTTTTCTCAAATTATTTTTTATATTATTTGTGAATGTTGAGCATCAAATAAATTCATTTATTCATTCATGCAATCAACCAATTAATCAACATCATCACCATCATTATCATGTTCTTCAACATCATCACCATCACTATCATGTTCTTCAACATCATCACCATCACTATCATGTTCTTCAACATCATCACCATCACTATCATGTTCTTCAACATCATCACCATCAAGAAGATTAGTATTGTTACTAACTACTACCGTATATGCTCAAAGTGGCAATGACAAAAATACTCAGATTTGAAAAAAACACTGATGACATACAGGACTTAAAAATTAAAACTGAAAATGTTTAATCATCAATACAAACATGTTTTCTTTGCCACTGCAAGATTATCACATTCATGACTCATTTCCAGCAATGTTCTTTTTTCTCCCTTCTTCCTTTCATTTGGTAATAGCTCTCCTGAATGGTTATCAAAGTCAAAATGAAGTTTCTCAGAAGCAATTTCTTGACTCGATTTTAAGTAAAGATGCATTTCGTCCTCTGGAAGGTCATGCTCAGTTAGTTCCTGAGAATCTGAGACGTTCTTTGGATCATCCTCCATATTCAACATTACATCCTCATTCTTTGCGTCATCATCATCATCCTTGATTTCAAACTGGGAGAAAAGTGTCAACTTGTATTTCATGATGTCATTAACATAACAACCCACTCGATCAGGAATTAAAGTGTCAGGAAGAACCCATGGAATATTAGAAGAAAGTTTGATAAGAACTTCCTCAATTTCTTTCACTCTTTTTGACCAAGTGCGCTGGAACTTTCTTGAAACCATTTGTGAGAAGTGCTTTTTCTTCTTGTTGAAGTTTTCCGGAATTGCTTTCCAGGCTATGTATGTGGCCGCCAAGACCAACCATTTGCGATTTCGTCCGGTTGCCAACCATGCCTCTTCAGATAAACAGAGAATTTTTGCCACTTGTTCTTCCAATTGAAGTTTTTCTAGTCCATGTTCCCAAAGGCAGATTGGAATAAAATCTTCTAATCTCATAAATTCTATCGTCATACCAAAAGACTTTACTAGTTCTTTAAATGCTGATGACAGCTTATCACGAGAAACACTACTAATATAAACGACGAAATCAAGAGTCACGGGCCAGTTGGAGCAGCGACAAGTTAAATAAACGCAAGCTGCACAGAGCGCATACTTCATTTCACGATGCCTTCCATGATATTGCTCCATATCACATGCCTTAAAAATATAATTTAAGGCCTGTTTCTCCATGTCATAATTAAACTTAAACTGTTTACACAGATTTTTTACAACTTCTCCCCATTTCAGCTTAGATTTGGAAAATCTGTAATCTGCACAACCTACTTTCCTTTTATGAGCAAGTGCAATCATATTGTTACTAACCCCAAATATGGGGTTAAAGTCTTTGATTTCTTCACTTAAGTCATTTTCATCAATAACTGTTCCACATCCAGTGCAAATTAAAGTATTGTGTCCATTAATGTTTTCATCTTGTAAGTCACCAGATAAGCACTCTGGGCAAGTCTTTGACATTGTGATGACAGCCTGGAATCCTTACTACCAAAAAAGTTTAAACAAATAATTTGTTAAGTGATCGCTTGCAGTACTTTTTAAACTCATGATTTAGTATTATAAAGAAGAAATACTTTTAGTTTGAAACCCTTTAAAAAACGTAAATTTTGTTAAAACATAAAAGTTTAAATACCAGTATATTAATATTTAATATATGTAGATTGAAGTCAATTCTTAGGCAAATCATTGTTATATCTTTGCTGGGACCAAGGTTGAAGATGATCTAAGCACACAATATGATCAAAGTGAGAAACCCAGAGCAAAAATACACAAATGTAATTTAGATGAAAAAAAACAAAAACAAAAAACAGAACAAACTCAAACGTGTATATGCTATACCGGTAAAAGCCAAAAAGACAATATTTTTTCTATTATCAGGCTAGGTTTAAATGCTAGGCCCTGGCCCTGGCCTAGGTGACCTGTTTAGAAATAATTATTAATGATTGGATAATGAAAAGTCGTCACATATATTTTTTAATGCAATTCTTTAATCTGAGAGAGAGCACATAATATTACCACGATAAAGCAATGAAATTAGCATATGCCTGGCCTATTGAAGGCCTCATACAATTTTACGTAAGCCAGGCCAAGATACTCAACTCTAGGCCTATCTATAATACTAAATACTCCATGCAGCCAAGAAATCGCGGCAACGTTCCGTCAACGTCGCTGTGTTGTCTTTGTGGTGTGTGTCTAGTCATCACTCCTGTAGTAGGCGGCAGGTCTACAATACTTGGCCTACTAGACTAGACTACTACTACTAGGCCTAGTAGTAGTAGTAGTAGTAGTAGTACTAGACACTGGACCTCTATAGTAACAAACCAATGCAAAATTAACATGTAGTAAACATTATTACCTTCAATTCTCAAAAGTCTACTCAAAATGTCCAACCAGGTCTAGCCTAGGCCTAGCCAAACTACTGTCCAGCAACAACGCAAAAAACACTCATTATCAGTATTCAAGTGGGGTTTTCCCGTATCAGAGGTTACATTAGATACTACGTATCTACTCGAGTCATGCGCACAACAGTTAAATCGATAGAGACATTTGACCTCTCCCTATGACGTAATCGACTGAGGTTGCGACAGCAGTACCAACAACGGTGGAGGATATTTCGGTTTCGGTCTCTTCGTATTATTCACTTGTCAATTTCGAAGGTCATGTGTAGTGAACGATCGTCACATGTTGTCTTATCACCTCAACGTTAACGACTACTTTCATTTACTTCAAATCATAGCAGACTTTAGCATGTAAGTAACTGATTTCAAATGATTTTCGTACTGATTAACCGCACCCCTATTCTGACACAAGGAGTGCTTGCTAGGCAAAAACAGCTGATGATGGCCGTAGTCAAGTACAGTGAATGGGGCTAGTTAGTCCCAGGCCTAATCTACGTGTGATGGTTCCTTTTTGGCCTATTTATTATCAGTCCCGAACGTTTTGTAGGTAGAGTAGTAGTAGTAGTAGTGTAGTAGTAGTAGGCCTAGTAGTAGACTGGATGTATGGATCATTTTGTATTCCAATTCCATGTAATTTTAAGTCAATTGAATATTGTAATTATGCTAATTATTCAATAATGCCTTAATTTAATTATTTAATAAAGTAAATTACTGATTTTATTATTTATTTATACTGTATCGTATATTTTGTGTTGTTTTTTAGTTAATTTACTGTAATAATAAAAAAAGAGCCTTGTGAACAAGCATTATAAATACACTTACAATATATTTTTCCTTTTTAATTTTAGTGATATGAGTACCAGACTTGTTTACAGAAATCTGTAAGAGTATACTATCAATGATTGACACACATGGTAGCCAGGTTTATATGAAGTAATATCACCAACAATAGAATATAACTGGAATTATTAAGTACTACTAGTTGACAGGAAATTAGTATGAGCGGAAGTCGAGTGGACCTTAAAGTTGTCCTTTTGGGAAAGGAGTATGGTGGAAAGACCAGTTTAGTTGAACGATATCTTCATGATCGTTTCCATGGTGATGTCCCCTATCAAAACGTAAGTAATCTCTGATGATGAGCTGCCATGGTTACAGTAATATGGAGTCCATATAAATTACTAATATGTCTGTTGAAAATATTTTCAAACATCTTGGAACATATTGATTAGCATAAATGACTGATATTCCTCAGAAACTTCAAAAACGTACAGTACTCGCTTTATATTAAATGTTCCTAGGGGTTTTTTTTAATGGCAGTATAGAAATATTTATGTTTATAAATTCCTAACTTCTTATTTATAGGCCTAACAGTGTGCCAAACACTATTGTTTATTGTACCCAATGTAGTTTATTGGTGTTTTTTTTTTTATTACTTTTCTTTTTTGACTGAATAAGGAAATAATTGAAAGGATGAATGAATGAAAATGTTATAATTTAGTTCTCAGTTTTTAAATTACTAAAAAACTAACAAATAATAACCAACATAAGCTGTTTCCCTTCCTCAACAACACCTCTTTCTAAAGAGTGTCCCCACCCCTTTGAACAGTGCACTTCCCTTCATAAAAGTGCTTTCCCCTTTCTAAACAGTTTCCTCCCTTTAGAAAAACTTCGCACGTTCCTGAACAACTAACAGTGCCCTCAGACCCCTAAAAAAAACCTCAAAAAGACACAGAATCAGTAATTACTGGTACTGTAAAGTACACAGTAACTCAGTTCACTTACTTTCATATTTTAGACCATTGGTGCAGCATTTGGAGCAAAAAAAGTTGATGTTGGAGATCGAACAGTTACCATGGGAATCTGGGTATGAATATTTAAGATACAATTTTGTTCAACAGTTATCCAAGGAACCTGAGTTTATTGCTCGTGATTATATTTACAATAAACATTGAATTATGTTTCCTTATTATAATACAACTGTCATAACAAAATAATAATTAGATTATTTATCCAGTCAAACAAAAAAACCCATTAAAATATGTTTCCTAGGAATTCATGCTCTAGTACACAGAATTGTGAGGAGTTAAAAAATTGAAGAATCACATACTTTGTGTTAGGTTATTAGCTTTAAAATAATATTTAAAAAAGAGAAACAATATTATTCAATTGTTCTCATAGTCCCTTTTAGTCGGCTGTTAATTAAAGGTTTTTGTTGTAATTTGCAAAAGTAATTGGTTTCGATCTGTACATAAATCAAATATAATTAAGCTATTTAATGTTTTGCTTGCATTTTTGTGCATTTGTCACATGTTGTGACAGATGGTATATCAGTATTATGGTAATGTGGTAATTAACCTCTGCTTGATATTAATGAAGTTTACATTCATAACACACAGCTTTATGGTAATAGAAAGCAAAACAAGATTGCATACTGTCTGAGAAACTTTTTGCTTTGATCCAAAATACATAATTAATCAAATGTTAAAATATTAATGAAACAGCATTATTATTACAAATTAATGTACATTGAATACAATTGTAATTGTGAATTGATTTTGGACAGGACACTGCCGGATCGGAGAGGTACGAGGCTATGAGTAGGATTTACTACAGAGGAGCCAAAGCTGCCATTTTATGTTACGGTAAGTCCATAGTCAGAAATGAGCTAATAATAGAATGTCAAAGGTTGTTTACTTTACCTGGTAAATGTAAACTATTATGTCTACAGTACAAATATTTAACTTGGTATTCCAAAAACTTCACCTGGTATACAAAAAAGTAAATTCTAGTGATTATTAGAAGAACACCTGATGAAACTAACACAGAATGCTGGCAACATCTTGTGTAATAAATAAATGAAGTTAGTCCATAAAGTGCTACCAGTGTTTTGATTAGAAGGGAAAGGAGCTGTATTACTTAATTTCTGGTTGAATTAAAATTGTATAAGTATAATAAATATCATATAATATAGGATAATTTCAGTAAAGTACAATTGCATACTGTTTACAGTAATTGATATTTTGATTAAGCTGTTATTGTAGCTATTAATTACCATTGTTAAGTAAAATTATTCATTATATTACTGTTGAGGTCGAGACTCTGATGATCTATGTTGGGATTGAATTGAATATTATAGTTTTCCAGACCGGTAGGTTTAGAATTACAAACGTTTATTGAGGACCTCGGTTTTGCATTGTGCCTGTAGACTTTTAAATATGCGTAGTTATAATATAAATTCAATATTATTACCATTGCTTCTGTGTCCTTTCTTCATGCCTTCATTAGCAGTATGTTTACTCTAAGCAATCCTAACTACTACTATGCTTATCATTTTATTTAACAGACCTAACTGAGGCTGCAAGCTTTGATAGGGTTAAATTCTGGGTTGATGAGCTTCTAAAGAATGAAGAGGTTTGTTTTAACAGTTCATGTACATATCTGAAAATTGCAAACCTTAAAACAATTATATATCACACTAAGAATCAAATATGGCTAAACACAGATTAAAAATTAACTTTAAATATAAAGGGAAGATTAAAAACTAGATAAAAATCCGCAAAACAGGTGAAAACTGTAATAAGATTGATCAAGTGAATACATTTTTTAAAAGTAACATCAATATGATAATGTTAGTTTAAAAGCAAAATTAAATATTAATTTAATCTGCAATTAATAGATTCTATGAAATCTCACAAAATATTTCAACAAAAAAAAAAGAAATTAAAGGAAGAGTTATGTATACTTAATTGGTGCTTGTGATTTTTTATTTCAGAAATGTAAAATTTATCTATGTGGTACCAAAGTAGATTTAGTTGAAGATGATAAAAAGAATAGAAAAGTTGATTACCATGAAACAACAGACTATGGCGATAGTAAGTAGAAACATTTGCTTTAACTTCTTTGCATTAACATAACATTTGTTATAACAATCAATTTATATAGAGCCTTGCACATAAAAGTCACAATTGGAAACTCAGTAAATGATGGCATTGCCAGCTCAAATGTAAAGAAAACCCCAATAAAATATGAGCTTGTTTTTTTTCACTGCATTATTTTATGCCACTTGAGGGTATAAATTATATTGCTCAGCAGACTGATATTCATCAAATCATCTAAACAAACGATTTATAATGTGGATTTAGCTAAACTATTTTGACCTTTGAATTCCTTCATTCAGATATGTGACTGAAGTCATATAACTTGCTATTTTCTTTTAATTTTAATGAATGCTCCTATTTTTCCTGCAGGTATAAAGGCAAAAGTGTTTGAGACTTCAAGTAAAACAGGAAGCAGTATAAGTAAGTCATTCATGCAGATTAGAAATTATCAACAGAACAGTGTAAAACATAGTAATAATCAAGCCCCACTCCTCACCCGCACCTTTATCCCAACAGTCTACCCCAGCCTCAATCAGCTAAGGCCTATTCAAAATATGAGCAGTATTAAAAAGCTCAATGATTGGCAAACTTCAATCACCAAATTGAGAAAATAGATTAAATATTTAATTCTTTTATATTATGTACTATTGCATTAAAGAATCTTTAATTTTAATTATGTGTTGTACCGCAAACATCAACATATGTGTTATAAATTTCAAGTAAACTTGTTTCTTTTTCAATGTAAATAAAATTGATTGTTTTCAAAATTACAGAAGAATTGTTTAGTTCAATAGCTAAAGATTTTGTTGAAGATCCAACGAATAGTGATGAAGGTAAGCTTTCTGGTTATACTGTATATTTATGTAGAAATTAAAGTGTATTGGTATTTAATGAGATGTTTCATCTGAAGAGTTAACAAAGGTGCAGTATCATGGTAGTGCTACCACCACAAAAATTATAAGTATTATCTATTGATAACCAGAAATACAGCAAGTCAAAAATACAATAACAAATTATGTTGGTATTTATATACCGTCTTTCACAGTAAGAAAGTATCCAATACACAAAATCGATCATGATAACTTAAACAATTGGAGGCCCGTTACCCTCCTACATGTAGATTATAAGATTGCTCCGCTAGTTTTGACAAAAAGATTAAAAAATGTTATTTAAAAAATTGTTAGTTAAGAAGGTTACATTGAGGGCCGCTTCAGTGGCAAGAATATAAGAATTATCGAGGATCTGATGGAATATATGGATACAAACCATCTGGAAGGAGCTATGATTAGCTTAGATTTTTCCAAAGCCTTTGACACTGTCAACAGAGATTTTCTTGTAAATACACTTACCTTTTTACAAAACCAAATTCCAAAGCAAACTGGATTTCAGAATATGTATGTTTGTTGAAGGCCATTCCACATGATTGGAAGTATACAATATTTTTAAGAAATGTAGACAGGCCTACAGTAGGTAAACGAAATAAGACTATCCCTGTACTAAGTTGGCGCAATGTGAATAGCAAACTGAGATACAATTGTTTTATAAAATATAAATGCACTGAGCCTTTAAAGTGCCAAACAAAGTGGCAAAACTATTTTAATGTAATAATTGACTGGAGATCAACCTGGGAGTGGAAGGTTAAATTAAGGAAAACAAGCTTAAACAACTGAATTTTAAAATTCTACATAACATCCTTCCAACAAGAAAAAGGTTATATTTATGGAAAATAGTTGAATTAAATTTATGCCTTAGGTGTTCAGGATGATGCTCATCTATTGTTTGAGTGTAGTGAATCAAAACAACTCTGGAATTATATTACCTTATGTAACTTAAATAAGTACGATACTAAAACAACCTTTCTCTATGTTGATTACCTTTTTTCTATTGGAATATTTTGTATATGCAAAGCTAATATTTTAAGAAATCTTAATAAGAATTTTGGCTCGATCAATATTCTTTTTAATGCAGAATGTAACAATAGAAGATATTTAAAATATCTTTCATGATGTTTTAATAAGTACTGTTATCTCTTTTAAAAAAGATGCTACAATCTAAAGGGTACACTAAAATGCCTGGAGTATTACGTACAAAAGAAACAGGAAAACAGGAAAAAAGATTGATGAATAAAAGTGGACACCCCTAAAAAGAGAAAAAAAAAAATACACGAAATCTTCTCCATTCCCTGGATAAATACTGGCAGACACACACAATCTCCTCCGCTTCCTAGATTTATAAATGGCAAATGCACAAATCTCTTTCACTCCCTGAGGTAGCTTTCCCTATCATAAATCAGTACATTAAAACTGACCAACATATTCGACATAGCAATAACCCTACTAAATCGTAACAACCACATTTTTCACTTTCATCCTGTTTCTGGTCCTTGTCTGGTTACAGTTGGCCAAGCATATTAGCCTATTCAATTACAGGTGACCAAGCATATCAGCCTATCCAACTTTGCAGCCATTATTCACTACTGCATTTGTTTTTTTGGTACCAACTACTGTAGGCCACAAAGTTGAACAAAAAATATTCAAAATATTAGAAGGCATTATTTGTGAAATGATTCAGAGTAGACTTAACAGTAAATCACAGAAGTCTGGTTTACATTACATAGCTTTTTGTTTAATAAGTTGTAAGACTTATGGAATTGACTGTTGACTCATGGGATGCATATCTCTCGCTTCAGGTTTCCAGAAAGTAATGTTTCATCAAAAGGTGTCAACTTCGGGCCACATGAGATAAAAATGTACACAAATTTGAATGTTTCATTTTAAAGGAACTTGAATGAATATAAACGATATGTATTATTCTATATAGTTATATATACAGTATATTCTTTTCAGAATCTTCACCAAAAACCCTTGATTTACAAGAGAACCGAACGAGGCAGAAAGGATGCTGTAGCTAAGGACCAAGCTTCGTCAACAGTGAACGTTTTGTTTTCAATATCTTTCTAAATAATCAGTCCAAGTGATGTGAACCATGGTGACATCACCTAATTATTGGATTTGATTGACATTAGCATACACAATACTGAAGACATGAATACTAGCTATATAGAAAGTGACAGATTTTAAAAAACATACTTATAAGAATTTAGGATTAAAGTGGTATGAAGGCAAATCCGAGCCTGCTTTTTATACTTCTATTCCTACTGAAAACATCCTGAATGGCCAAAACCTGATTGGTTGCAAGGCAGCACAGCCTTTATTTCAACATCTATAGACTCGCTGACCGTTCACCTGTACTCAACGCCTAATTTGTAATGGTACACCTCATTTCTTTGCTGTTGTTTGATCGTCAGCTCTACATTTGTTCTCTCTTTGTGGTCTTGCTTCAGAAACACCTTGTTTATTAATATGGATGTGTTGCTTTTTGTGAATGTTTGTTTTTTGCAACCAAAGAATTATTTTATTCAGAAATATATTACCAGCTGGATATAAGCAATTAATTTTGGAACTCTTTCACAGCACTGGAATTTGGAAGATTGCAGTGGGATATGTTAGCTTAATTCATCATCAGTATGACATAGAGTGTATTTTTATTTTAAGTATAATTAATACCAATTTTCCTGAAATGTTCTGTAATTAATAATCTCAATCGTGTACTAATAATAATGTGCTTTATATTAAAATATTGTATTGAAAATAATAATTAAATACTATTATTAATATTCTATTGATGACATATTACCTTTTGAATTCTATTTAGTATTATACTGTACATCTTTAAGTCAATTATGAGAATGTAAACTACAGTGAAAAGTGGCAGTGCCAGTGGTTACTTAACCTCCTCCCCCACCCCTTTAAAACCAGGCCCATATATATGCTATGACTCATAAAAAAGGGGAAAAATTATTTAAAAACAACTTATCCCCTCCCCACTCCCAAATCCTGGCACACCACTAAAAATGCATAGTGTGATTTAATTATTACAATTTACTGTCTGAAACAAGATAAAAAGAACAAAATGTTGGTTAAAATGTATGTTTTTCAAATGGACAATTATTGCTCCTATTTTACTCTTTCTTATATCCACCATAAAACACAAAGCTCTTGGTTAATTTTTCTACAGTAATTATATTTTTCTGTAATAATAATATTGGATGTAGCCTACAAACCCTGATGTCTCTAAAAAATGAATAAGCTAACCTTAAAATAAATATATTATTTTAAATACTGAAATTGGTAGACTCATAGCTTGTGGATACAAAGTGTAATGATATCTATCTTTGCATTATAATAATAGACATTTATAATGTCCACATAAGCGTACTCATTAGGCACTTTATGCAACAGGACGGGAAGGTGGGTGGACGGTGGTTCTGTGCTCATCAGAGCGTGATGACCACAGTAGATACTTGGGCGCTTAACCTGAATTGCTGTTGTCGATGGCTCCCTGTCCTTTATCGTAAAGTTCCTATTGTCCCAGTAGGGAAGGAAGACATCAGCCTCATGGTAATAAGTATACAGTAGAACTTCTATTAAGGGACCAAGAAAAGTTTCCCCTTAATAGGTGTGTCCCCTGAGTAGAGGTTGCACATACTGTAGTGTTAAAAGATACATTTCCCTCACTTCACGGTCCCCTTAATAGGGGTTTTACTGTATATGATGTGTTGTAGCGGGAAGGGGAACTGATTGCTGTGGCCAAATTAATCTCAGGATATGGTGGGTTGTAATTGTAGGGGTAAGATACAAACTATGTCAGTTAAAAGACAGTGCAATGTATTCATATTATAATGATGTTAGTAAACCTGCATTCATCCACTTATCTTGTCTGTTGTGTCAACATCCTCGGCTTTCTGCCCTGTGATTTGTAGTAGAAATTTTTTAGACACTGTCCATTAAATGTGACATAAATGAGACCTGCATAATTGAAAAGGAGCTAGTGCGTCATTTGTGACGCTCTGCCACCCCTCTTGAATTGAAATGTTTCATAAAATTGTAGCAAAGTATAATGTGAAACTTAAAATTGTTGTAATGGTAGAGTAGAGGGAAATAAATGAAAAGGTCTAGTTAATAGTTTATGTAGTCTATATTGCACTTGATAAACCAGATATTGAGTATGCTCGTTCAGGTATCTGTAAGGAATCGATTTAATGACTTATTGGCATGAGACTTGATATTTCATCATACATGTGGTTTTAGATTACTTTCAATTGAACCCAATACGCAAATAGGCTTTATCCTTAAATCATAAAACCGTCAAGTCAAGTAGAACATTTACATAACCCAGATAAATTGTCTCTTATTTCATTCTGTATCAAATGATGACTTTTTATTTCTATCCAAAAATTTCAATTCATTATTAATGACTGTTGTAGTGAAATTTGAAACAGAGATACAAATATTCATTTTTAATTTATTCAATAATATTTTACTACAAAAGTCATTGAATTGATTACAGTACATGCCAATGTAAGGATCTATACAAAACCATCAATGGTAAGAAAAATATAGAAACAATTCAAATATTGAAATTCCCAAGTGCAGGTCTTCCTCAAATTAAGACTACCTCCAATTAAAGACCACTTTTTTGTGTTCCCAAATTAACAACAATGTATTTTATCTTTATTCTAATTAGAGATCAAAGCTGTTAAGGACCCTCAAAATACTGGTCCCAAAAGTGCACTTTGATTAGAGGAAGACCTGTATACTGTAGCCTATAAATATATAAATACATTACTGACTACCTATAGTGCACTTGTATATATGTATAGGACTTTATTCGTTGAAAAGCTACAGGGTAGCCTATGATGTTCCATCATGTCCTTATTATCTAGATGTGTATAAGAGACAGGGCTAAACCATATGAACAAGGTCTTGCCTTACATTCTTAAAAGTGCTCTGTAATATGATCTTTCATGATAGTGTTAATGTGAATTTTGATTTCATTAATAAACTGATTTCAAAAACTTGACAATTGGCATTCATCCTTCCATGTTTGATAATGTCTACATGCTGAGCTCTCTTGCCTTGACTAGATTTAATACAGTATTAATTTCAGTGGGGGGTGCATAGTATGTCCTAAATTGTCTCAGAGCAGCTTAAAAATGGCCCAAAATTGCTGAGTTTCTCAGAGCGTTAGGGGTGTGGCCAGGAGAGCCAATTCCTGTGTTGGCTATTACTCAGACAAAAAAGGGTTGGGTCATAATATAATATAAGATGCTTCAGAGAGCTAAAAATAAGCCAAAATTGAATCTCTACCAGGGCTTCATCCTTGAATTCCACTGGCCTCTACCAAAATACTGTAGTACGACTGATCTGCTGTCATTTTAAAAAACTTCCATTCTTTAATTTGACATATGTTTGTTTTTTAAAAATATTAAAACACCATATGTTCTCAAATAATGCACATCAACCCAATTGAGTACTGCCTGCTGACTTGTATATGGCATTGTATGTTCTATTAATTGCACATATTTTATTACCCCTTCTTGAAATGGTTTTGAAATCAGATAGCAATAACGCAGGTTATAATAATGTTCGTTTTTTTTATGGATTTTTTACAATCCACTTCAAGACATTAGAACAATGCATATAGTCATTACACCAAATACAGGAAAGTATGGTGGCAACTATAGGGAAGCATTTGTCCCTACAGTGGCTGAAAAAGACATGATCATCTGTTAAATAACTACTGTTCTTATTAACTTTACATATTTTATTGCATTAAAATTGTATCTCACAAAATGATGTCATCATTTCAAGCTTACATTCATCCTCCTATGTCTGAAAACAAGCTGAGCTGTCCATCCTGAAATTGGCTATCATGCCACCTCAATTATAGCTACATTTGCCTGTAATGTATGCACAATATCACATGATTATGTGGCAATGTCGGAGTAAACAAAATGAAGGAAGTCAGTTGATGCACATGTACAATGTTTCACTTACAAATTTTCTAATGATAGGGCTCTGTCATGGCTGAGTGGTAGAGGGCAGGCTCTTCTAATAAGGATTGGCTGGGTGGTGGCAGGCTTTCACAAACAACAACAGTGTTCCATTCACCGCATACAACATCTACCACTTGTTTGTCTTCCAGCGCTGTGACAAGTGTTGGCCGGTCTATTGTCTTTGTATCACCATGCCCTAGTTGCCCATACTTGCCCCAGCCCCAGGTGTATAATTTACCATTCTCTAAGAGGTAAAAAAAAGCATATTACCGTAAAACAGTCTTCAAATACACTATCCTTTCAGAACGTCATTTAAAATTATGATTTCCTTAAAAAATACATTTGGGCATTTTTTTCTCATACAAACCTCTTATATGACTGTGAACAAAACTAATGAAATCAACACCATTATATCACCAATGTACTACTCTAGAGAATTTAAATTATTGCTAACCTAGGATATAGCTATATTGCTCATACTATAACAATTTGACAATAATATTGACATAAAAATGACAATAAAACTCACATTTATAAATGATTAAAAATATTTTAAAATTTATAAAAATATATAAATTGCAAAAAAAAATACTTGTAACCTTACCCAAAACAGCAGCTGTATGCCTTGATCCACAACTGATCTTTGATACACTGAAGTCATCTGGGAAGTCTAAGAGACTGGGTAGCATAGAAAACTGGATAGTAATGTCTTTACAGGTACTAACATCTGCTCCATCTTCGCAACAAGATGCTTCATTATCATCGGCCCTCTCCGTTTTCAAAGGTAATGGAAGTTCATAGCTTGATTTTATTCTATTAAGATCGATTGCATGCATTTCACGCTCTGGTTCCTTGCATTTAAACTTCATATCAATTTCTCTGCTCTCTGAAGAAAACTCCTCTTCTGCTTTTTGATCAAAATAAGGTTGATTTTGGTAACTATCTTTTTCGGTATTAAATTTCTCGTTTTCCGATGTGAATGTTGGCTTTGGTTTCATTGCAAATCCTATTTGTCCAGATTCATTCCAACCCCATATGTATACATCGCCTATGCCTGGGGACACCAAGCAGAATGTGATAGTTTACTATCTATATTTGACACTTTAGAAAATAGGTTTTTAACGACAAGCTTATCGTCATTCAATAGCATGAATGCCATGCTGTTCTAGTTTTGCTCAAGCGATCACACTTTTAAATTTTGTTCTTAGAAAATATTGATTTTTTTAAATACAAACAATGTGATAGCTTTATTTTGTTATACAGGCCTCCCTCAGACCACTTTTGGGATTGATGTTTCCATTTCAGACCACAGAAAAGTGGTATTTAAATGGAGTTGGTCTTTAAATGTAGGGGTCTTTAATTAGAGGGAGACTTCACTTGTATTTATTATATTTTTTTTAAATTATTATTTTTTTCTGCAATGACTAAATCATCATCATCATTAGTATTATCACCCTCCCCAACACATTATTAGTTACATTATTATCATCATCAATATCATAATAATAATAATGCTGCATTTATAGAGAACATATTACAATAAACTATGTGCTTTACATTATTACTCCCCGGTAACTGAATCAAACAGCTATAAAACATATCCTCAGCGCCCAGGGGAGAATGAGCATTTGTTATCATTGTAATCACCATCATCATGTATAAATCAACATCATTATCACATCACTATAAACATCTTAATCATCACAATTATTACAATCATCATAATCACCACCATCATAATCATCACTATGCTTCTCCACATCTTCACCAAATTCTACAGTACATCATCATCACCAGCATTATTATCACCATTTTCTCAACAATTTACTCAACGTACACCAGTGGAGGTGTTTTCTCATACCTCCCTGGCATGGAGGGCACTCACATGTTGGGCTGTCAGTTCAAGGGGTCAATCACACAGCTTTGTAAGATTATTTTTGTGCTGACAAATAAATCAATAACATTCAAAATAGCCTAATAAATGTTAACAAAAATGTTTCAACATCTTACCACTGAGGGCAGCAGAGTGCCAACCACCGCAACTTACAGCAGACACTGTAATGCCTTGAAGAGCTTCAACGACACGAGGTGATTTCTCCGAGTCTGGCTGCCCATGACCTAGCTGACCTCGGCTGTAAAGTAACCAATAAGCTCCATTCAATGATTTATAAGTTGGAATGATTGATACTTATACTGTAGTAATAATGCGGTATAAGGCCATAAGAGTCACAAAAACATAAATGATTTTTCTTTCCCTACTACAGACATCATAACTAAAGAAAATAAATAAGACAAAAACCTATAGCTATATAATAATACCACAATAAAAAAGAACTTCTCTTAAAAGTCCTCTAATATAAAATGCTGTATATCACATAAATTACCTGCCAATTCCATAGCTATAAACTTCACCAGATTCTGTCAGAAAAAGTACATGATCTTTTCCACAAGTCACATGACAAACTCTGCCCAATAAAATTGGCCGATATACATAGCTTGCCTCATTGTAGACTACTTCTCCACAACTTCCATCAGCTATGGATATAAATATTTTTAATTTTTTTAAAGACATATTTAACTTAAAACCAGAGTATATATTTGCATATTTTATTTTTATACAAATTTGTTAATTACCAGGAGTAAAATGGGAATGGAACCTTAAATGAAGTTAACATTTTTAACACACATATACTTTTAGGGATATTGGAGAAATTTTTCAAATATGGGCATACAGTATGAATACAAAATACCAATATGACTGTGTTTTGTATAAAATTATGAAATACAATTTTGAAATACAAAATTAATGCGAAAAGCGTACAATTGCTTTAAACCTGCGTTCAATCAGCTATGCCTATTGAAAATATCCTGAGCTATGTGATGTAATGCAACATACATAAATTTACAAATTGAAATGCATACACATAAAGTCTATAAAGTTAGCTTGGGCAAGCTGGTGGCACATTACACAGAATCCATTACAAGAACAATGACATTTAAGTACAGTAACTGCTGGTAAAGATAGTAATATGAAGACATACACAAACCACTAACAGTATGAATATCACTCTAGTGGCTGTTTGATATGCATTCAAGGAGAAGGGAAGAAAAAACCTACCCATCTGGCCCTGTTGAGTGCAAAACCCTGCACCCAGAAATACTGGCCAATTTTGGGACCTTTTAAAGCTGATTTGAGACATTTTAAAACATGGTATGCCTAATTTTGTGGGGGTGTAATTTGTCTGTGGCAAAGCCAATAGGGTGGGGCTTGGTCTGTCCAATGGGAGATTAGTCCCCCTTCCCCACTGGTACGGCCACTTCCATCAGCTAGCCTATGGTTGACTTTAACCTTTTGTTGCAATGATGTGTGTGTCTCCTACTCTGACAGTTTTGAATCTGCAACCTGTGACATCACTCGAGGACTCTACTCTTTCAATACTGCCATTTTTATTCACTACGAGGACTCCTGTTTTGGTAACAACAACAGCTGCAGCATTGCCACGAAAATCTACATCAGTGATCTTCTCTTTCTGGACCTCTTTGCTTGATCTTAAAAGGGAACATAAGCACGATTTTGAGCTGCAAATCACTTGATGATCTGTGAAACAATAATTAAAAATATACAAATAAAAATAATGATGACATTTCAAAGGCTGACATATAATTACTGTACATCCTGGATCTCAGAATGACATCCAGTAAATCATAATAAACCCCGATGTCACCACCTTCCATTGTCCACCTCAATTAAAACCCCTGTGTCATACCAATGTTTGTCAAATTCCATCCTAAAAAAAAGGATGCTTGCTGAAGTTGTAAATATAATTGAAATAACGAACCTTTAAGCAAGTGGATAGACCCCCATTGGATGATAACCTTAAAGTTACCATCACTGCATTGGTCAGCAAATATTGGAACTGGAGTGGAAATGCATCTTTTCTCTGTCGATATCAATTGCTCAAACGCATTGTAACCAAAACCAACCAACATATTCTAACAATAACATAGCACTATTCAGCTACTGTCTATCAGCATATAAATTGAGAATACGTCAGTAAGAATTCGCGAGAATGAGTAAGATTTAGTGTAAAAACTCTAAAAAAAAAGAACACTTGCTAATGAAGAACACGTTTGTTTACAAAGCTAATATTAAACTCTGACCTCCATAAAATAGTCTTGCCTAGCCAGTACATTTTAAGTTTAACGACTGGACTGTGTAGCCTGTAAAACAATCCAAGACGAGACAAAAATGGTGCTGGAAAGTACGATAGTGTGGTAAGTATGAATGATTAAATGTAATATTTGCCATTGTAATGATACCTTGTCAATGATTTATGGATTAGATCTTTTTCTCATTATATGTATAATATGTTTGGTAAAGGGGAAACGATGTACTACCGTAAGTTTAGTAGTTATTCGTAGTGGAGTTCCAGTGACTTGGCAGAAATTGAAGCTGCCGAGGGCCTAGGCCTCCTAGCCTGCTGTACTCTACGCGAAGCCAGATGCGTGTTTTTAACACGGCCCTTAGCCTACATGAGGGGGGGGGGGGGTAGCCCTAGCTAGAAACCTTACTCAAGGCTGGGATCTAAACCTTACTCAATGCTGGGATCTAGCTTAGCCTTATCCTACCTGTTAAAACACAGCTAATACTAACAACACTGTCTTAGCCTAGGCAAGTGTGTTTTAAGTTTTATACCTGAATAAAATAATTTTTAAAAATCACTTAAAAAATACGTAGGCCTAGTGCTAGTGGCTATGTGTCTACGCCGAATTATGCAAATCCCAAGACGCTGATTGGTCGACTTGGCCCTAACCTTAAAAGAGAACTAGCAAAATGATTTTTTGTTTTAGAGAGGATTTTTGATATGCCATTAATAATAGAATCAACCTTAAAATCGTTTTTTGGCCTTTTTTTAATGAAGTTATAGGCAATTATATACGATTTTACTATGACGTCACTGGCGAAAGAGTAACAAAAGATCGTGTAAATAGCGCCGCGTAGGGTATCCGCTGCGTACAATCTTTGCGTGTACGCTGTAACCATGGCTGTAAATTGTGATTGTTACAGCATGCACGCAATGATCGTACGCGGCGGATATCCTACGCGATGGATACCCTACGCGGCACTATTTACATGGTCTTTTGTTACTTTTTCGCCAGTGACGTCATGGTAAAATCTTATATAATCGCCTATAACTTCCTAAAAAATAGCCAAAAAATTATTTTAAGGTTGATTCTATTATTAATGGCATATCAAAAATCCACTCTAGAACAAAAAATCATTTTGCTAGTTCTCTTTTAAAACATAACTCTGCCTATCTTAATGCACTACAGCATGACGTAGTCGTCGTAAGATCGGCATAGATGCAGCCACTTTGTAAAAAATATGATCTAACAGCCTTGCTTGCATTAATAATAAATATTAATTAGGCCTAGGTGACTGGCCCTAGGCTAGGTGGTCTAGATTTTATTAAATAATTTTTTTTTCTAAAATTCTGTCTGTTCAGTGTTGACACAAGTGAATTCATGAGAAATGGTGATTTCCTACCAACAAGGATCCAGGCACAGCAAGATGCGGTCAACCTCGTCTGCTCCTCAAAAACTCGCTCAAATCCTGAAAATAATGTAGGCTTAATAACAATGGCAAAGTAAGTACTGTACTAATTAACATCTCAATATACAATATATAATCTGTGTATGTATGTATCTATCTGTGTTGTATGTTGTTGTCTAATGTGGAATCTATGATCTTGCTAGGCCAACTTTTTCATACTTATTTGTTTGATATTCAGTTTAATAAATTTATTTTTCTGTCTTTTTATATTAATGCAGTGTGAAAGTGCTAGTGACTTTGACTACAGATGTCGGTCGCATCCTTGCTACCCTCCACCAGATGCAACCATCAGGGAAGATGACCTTCCTGACTGGTGTAAAAGTTGCCCATGTAAGTCAAACCAGCCAAATTCAAAGTTAATCTACACTTACAATATGGTTTTTTTTAAATTTATTTATATATTTTTTTATTTTCTACATGTTTTTTCTGTGATTTTATTTTCTTTGATGTGTGAGTAATCAGTTAATAGTATATCTTTATATGTTTAGATGAATACTTTTTATGGATTAGGAAACAATTTAATGGCCAATAATGCAAATTAGTTCACCATTGCATAGTACTATAGAGAATATAATTGAAAAATTGCCTCTTCACAGCTTGCACTAAAACACAGACAGAGCAAGAACCATAGAATGAGGATCATCGTATTTGTAGGGAGCCCTCTAGAGTCTGATGAAAAGGATGTAAGTTTTGTGTCAGTGGGGTCAAATGATAACTTGACTCCATTAAAAAAAAATTTTTATAATGCATAAGTAAATAACAGTATTAACAATAAATGTTCAATGCTAAATTAATGCTAACATTTTTCAATTTCTTTTATAGATTGTCAAACTAGCAAAAAAATTGAAGAAGGAGAAAGTGAATGTTGATATTATAAACTTTGGAGAAGATGTGAGTAAACGATTCAAAGTCCATCCAAATATAATTAAAATCTAACATGGCTTGCACATCCCTAAAAAACTTATATTTCTAAATAATATTGTTTATTATTTTTCCAGAATGTTAATACTGAAAAGTTGACTGCATTTGTGAACACAATCAATGGAAAGGAAGGAACAGGGTATGTTTGATAAGTTTTGTTAAGCTCATTTGTTTTCCATCTTGCTTTTTGCATCTTTAATGCGTTATTGATATTATCATTTATTATTATAAATGTTATTGTTATCTTCAATTATGCTCACTTCATTTTTGTTTACTGCTATAAATAAACTGAACTAATGACACTAAAAGGCAAAAAATGAAGTGCAAAAATTCTCAGGGGTCGCCATCCACCACCGCTATGTCACAACTCAGATGCGTCATGTAAAGGGACCTGATTCACATCTGCTAAGTGCTCTGGTAAAAGCCAAATTGATTAATGCTATTTTATCTGTCTTCATTTAAATCCTTTTTAGGTCACATCTTGTAACCATACCCCCTGGCACAATGCTGTCAGAAGCCCTCAGACAGTCCCCCATTGTCATGGGTGAAGATGGGTCTGGGGCAATGCCATCCATTCCTGGGGGCTCTGGTGGCGATTTTGAATTTGGCTTTGACCCAGCATCTGATCCTGAGCTTGCTATGGTAAGTCACCAGCTTTAGTGTTATTGTACTTAATTTTTTTTAAATTTATGAACTATTAATTTTTCCTTATTTCTCTATGCTTCTGTAGATTTACATATTTTTTTTACACTTATTCTTGCTTCAGACAAACATTTTGAAATGCCAAGTAAAATTCAGATCTATTAAAAACCAAACAGAAAAACTTTTAAAATTACATAATAAAATACAAATGGATAAAATTAAAATAATGTTAGTATAGTGTTACTGCCTTTGGTATTTTGATTTTTTGTTTAATTCTTTTCTTTAATAAATTCACTATTCGGGTTTCTTTATGACAGGCGCTGCGAATTTCAATGGAAGAGCAAAGACAGCGACATGATGTTGAGACTGTCCAGCCAGGAGTGCAAGAGACAGAGACTGAGATGGAGACCAATATACTATCAGGTGCAATCCAAGTAGAAGCTGGTACGTTTACCAAATTACAGTCCTCCAAATACAACTTGCAAATTACTTTATGTGGCTTAGGGAGTAGAACTGTGTGTATAGCAATGAGGAATAACCCCCTCACCCTGCCGAGGCTTAGTTTATGTAATGTGTCATTGATTAACTGTACTTTGGCCTATGACTCATTAAAGCATACTCTGTTGGTTTTGATTGGGGTGGGCTATACTTGGGGGGAATATTAATTACAGTGGAGGGTAGGTAGCGTTTGTAACCCCAAGGAAAAGTGCTATAGAACTAACAAGTAACATGTATCTTGTAAAGGATTGCCATTTTATAATAATAATAATGGTCGACTTTTATAGCGCATATTGTACAGACTCTATGTACTTAACATTATTACCCCCGCAGTCATTGGATCAAGCATATAAGGAACACATACTCAGCTCCCTGGGGAGAATTCCATAATGTTGCAACGGTACTCGGTGAATTTTGTGTTTGAACCTACCAGGTACCCACTTGTGGTGGAGAGACCTCAAGTAGTGAAGCAGAACGCAACTGCTGCACCAAGCCGCTCGTTGTTATTCATTGTTAGAATATCCTTGGCCTTGAGCCTAAAAATGAAATAAATAAATGTGACTTCTTGAGTGTAATAACATGTGTGATGTTATATCTATTGTAGATTCAGAGGATGCATTGTTGGAGCAGGCCCTAGCTATGTCTAGAGACCAGCCTGTAAGTGCTGATACAATAGACACAGCAGATATCTCCCCCATGCCAGACTTAGGGGCAATGACAGAGGAAGAACAGATTGCCTATGCTATGCAGATGTCTTTACAAGCAAGCTCTCTTGGTACGTTTTCGATATTCTAATCTTTCTTGTTCAATACAAGCAAACTGTGAATAACAACAATGATTTAGGTAACTAATACCCATGATTTGAACCATTATTTTTCTCTGTCCAAATGTAATTATTCTAATTACAGTATTATAAATTTATAATAAAAACTGTTTTTTCTTCACAAACAGAATTAGCAGGCCTAGACTCTACAGAACCAAAAGAAACACCAATGGAGACAGACTCCACTGATGCCACACCATCAACAGTAAGTCAATGGCTGTTAAAGATGCACTTACTAAAATGCCTTCTACCTTCCTTTGATCTTCCGTCATTTGTGCTTGAAATGTAATCGTCCCAAGCTTTGCGTCCATTGGTTGACTGATCGTCCCAAAGTTGGATGTATGTATGTAACATTTTGCACTGGATACATACGGCAATGATTTGATTTGCACAGTACAGTTAAACTTGCCTAAGTCGATTTGGGCAAGTTTAGCTGTGTGTATGCATCTCAAGCCCTATTTATGCCTAAACATTAAACTTGTTGCTGAGTATGTGCTTGGTATTAATACCTTTTCAGTTGTTTTTGAGTATTTACATTATTTTTGTTTAATAATTAGATGGAGCCCGATTCAGAAGACCTCTCTGAAGTGATGTCTGACCCAGCTTTTCTTCAGAGTGTCCTGCAAAATCTACCTGGTGTTGATCCATCCAGCGAGGCCATCAGAAACGCAATGGGATCGTTGACCCAACAAGAAGATGTAAAAGATGATAAGAAAAAGGAGAAATAATGAAAATAGGGACATGTGAGACTGTTCATTGATGTGTCAAGATGCTTCAAAATCTTTCTAATATTCTATTAATTATACTTCTAAATAATTGTCAGCTGTTTGATGTAAACAACTGGAACCACTATAACAAAACTGATAGATATGTGGACATATTAGACAACAGGTACTTGGTTCTTTTTCAAAGCAGAGAATTAAAGATTTGATCAACAGGAATTGATTGGCTTTGCCTATGTGCACTTCACCAATGCTGTCATTATTGTTTCTGCAAATAAACTGTTTATATTTATCTCTCCCCTCTATTATGGATTCCCCTGCAACTATTAATACGCATAATACTCATTAGGGATTTTCCAAAACTACAGATCTTGAAGGCTTACTAATTGCAATTCATAATTTTATAACCTGCATTAGAATTGTCTTGAATAAAAAATCCTGAGGGACAATATTTATAGTCAAGAATGTTACAATAACACATTGTATACAGAATTGCCAGTACTGCACAGAAGAAAAGTTGTTGAAGAAATGTTTTGTTTGTTGAGGTATGGCACAGTAGGTCCGACATTTCTATACTACCTTCCACAATAAATTGTTTCAAGGCACTTTTAAACCACTAAATAAACTACAGTACTACACTATTATAAAATTATTGGATTAATATTTGTGAACACAAACGGGAGGAAGGTGCACACCACCAATGTTGGTATGTTGCATCCCGTAATTACTGTGGCCTGTGAAGGAGATATTTCTATCTGTCCTGTCCTAAAGCTAAGTTGTTATAAATACATCTGATATGCCCATATATGGAAAAAGAAAATTAGAATTACTATAAATTAAACTTCACATTAATTGCTTTTCCAACTGTGAAAGCACATAAAATGTTCCTATATTATTATGTAATAATATGACAATGTTCTAAAAACTCTATACCATAGTACTGTATATATGAATAAATTGTGTTTGCATGACATTTCTGACTACTGTTGTAGGCTTACAGTTAGTTGTAACATATTACCGAGTAAAGTCTTATTAATTACTTACAGAGACCAGGTTTTATAAAATCTGTAATAAAGTAGGCTTCCATCTGGAGCTAAGTATACTGCTTGTATTCCCATTTGAACTGGCCTTACTGGTACCTTTTGTGATTTGCGATCCTAGCATGCGATTGCATGTCATTGTACAACGACTTATTGGCACCCGTTACCCGGTTACAAGGTCACGTTAACATGATTGTTAAGCTGTTTCTATTGAGAACAAAAATCACTACAACACACAAAAAGTGACGATCCAACAAAATAGTCAATTTTAATAACGTCTGTAAGTACTTTTTGAGTATACAAATTTATACACATACTGTAATAGGGTGGATATTGGAAATTATATAATGTTGATAAAACACACAATTCATATTGCATAGATATACAATGTGATAGTCATCAATAAACCATTATTCAAGCACTTCCCAAAATAAAAAAAAATCGTTCTATAATTTCAATACTGATCAGAAATGAAAATTTGAATACATACAACTTAATAATGCAGATGATATTTACACATAAGAATCATTTTTTTTTTTTTTTTTTTTTGGAAAAAACAAACTACATTTCATTTATAACACATTCTTCAATCGCAACATAATGTCTGCAACATAATATAAATTCATTTTGTAAAAATTAAAGATTAACTATAAAACAAAAAGATATGTTACTGCAAGGAGATACAAGTTCTGCATATCTCAATGGTTACAAATGAAAATATATAAATATATACTGTATATTTTATATAAATTTGTCCCCAATGTTGGAATAATAAAGTTTATTACTAAAGTATCCTAATCACAATAAAACATTTTTAAGCCTGTTTAAACATTCTATGCCTGTTACTGGTACACTTTCAGGTCCCATACAGTACATAACCAGTATCAAATACATGCTCGTGGTAGACCATGCCCATTGGTTGCATTTGGTGCTTCCAGTGAGCCATGCCTACCAGATGCTCATGGTAGACCATGCACATTGGTTGCACCTGGTGCTTCCAGTGAGCCATGCCTACCAAATGCTCATGGTAGACCATGCCCATTGGTTGCACTTGGTGCTTCCAGTGGGCCATGCCTACCAAATGCTTATGGTAGACCCTGCCCATTGGTTGCACTTGGTGCTTCCATTGGGCCATGCCTACCAAATGCTCGTGGTAGACCATGCCCATTGGTTGCACTTGGTGCTTCCAGTAGGCCATGCCTACCTGTGATTATGATGTCAGATACTTATTTATCTTTGGGAACCTGTTTACGTTTGGGAATTTCAATGCAGATAGTGGAAGATTCTTAGTATTACTTGAAAAAAAATAAGAGTAATTATAAACCCCACAAACCAACATGGCACTGTATGGTGAAAACACCCCCTCCCCACAGCAACATGGTACAGTATAATAGATAAAATTCCTTCCCCTGTGCAACAGTGATCTTGTGCTTATATAAAACTCTAGAAAATGAAAATCAAATTAAGTTTTCTATATAAAATTCATTGTATACAATCATGGCTTATTTAGAAACTACTAATAGCTAAGTGAAAACCCCCTTCCCACAGCAACATGGCATTATATCAGATAAAATGCCTTCCCCTGAGCAACAGTGATCGCTCACAACACTCCCCTGAGAAATAGTGTTTTGTCAGAAAAACACCCCTCCACTGAGCAACATACTGTTATATATCAGAAACCCCTACTATTTTCTGGAGGGGCTATAGACCTGGTATAATAATCAGTATAAAAATCTAATATTTGTGAAGTATTATATAAAAGAAATTTAAATTTGTGTTTTATACATTATTGTCAATTTCCTATTTTATGTTTATAAGTGTTTTTTTTTTTTTTTTGCATAACCATTTCTTAAAGGAAGACAAGTATATTTGGTCATTTATTAAAGCACCAATTTCACACATTGATCAGGACCACCCCTGACCCCATTTGTATGAGGGTGGGACAAAAAGAGAATAGACAAAAAAAACTATTAAAAAAAACCAAAAAAAATGCAGAAACAATGTGTCAGTCAGATGTGCAATAGGGGCTACCCTAAGCTCCTCTCTATCATATTTTTTTTAAAGTTTCAAAGCATAGTTATTATTTTTGGAAGACAAACTTGCATATTTTAAACTTATTTGTATTAAATTACTCCATAAATAGTATAACTTTCAATAAGAGTATTAACAATTGGAAGAGGAGTCATCAGATAGGGCAAAATATTGTCTAAAGAGCGCCTTCTACAATTTGCTAGGATATCTTTTAATTCGATATTCAGCATTAGCCAAGCGTACCCTTTGACCTTATTGACATTTTGCTTATAAAACTTTACAAAAATAAATCATCAAATCAAGTTTTTAATGATATAAAATTCATTGTATCAATCATGGACTATTTGGACACTACTAAGAGCTAAATGATATGTTTTAAATCTTCATTAAATTAATTCTAAAAATACAAATGTGACTTTTTTGGAAGACATAACATTCTCCAGTGGATAAAATGTTTGGCAATGGCATTTGTATTATTTTGTTTAACTAGCCAATGTCTACCTCAAGAAAAATGATACAAAATAATTACTGTTCAAATGATTAGCTTTCAACAAAAATAAAAATCAGCACAAAATGAATTAAAATTTATAATGAAACAAAGTCTTTCTTTGAAAATTAATATATTCTTAATGAATATCTCTTGATAAATACTAATATTTTGAAATAAATTTAATTATTAATCATGCTAATTAGTATTTATCATGAATGTATTTTAATTGTTCTTATTTGCATGAAATTTATGAATCATCAAAATTACTGTATACTATATTTTGATTTAGTATATAGCCCCCTCTATGCTTGAACTTCTTATAAAAAGAGTTAAAAAAAAAAGATTTAATGCATATGTTTTTTTTCAAAAGTATCTACAATTTAATGGAATCGCAAAGGCCTGCATAGGAGAAATGCAATGCACATTCAGAGTGGGTGCATGTGATATAAACATGCATGTGATATAAACAAGTGCCCCATCAACATGCATCTGATCTAAGAATACAGAGTGCTAACTAGGTCAGAGGTCAACAAGCATTTACTGTATGCACTTTTTGCCTCCAAAATTGGCGCAACTTCTTGCAAGAGCACCACATTTCTAGGACTGGTTTGAGAAGCATCACAGTTGGATATTGTGCATTTGTTTGAAAGGAAATCTTGTGCACCCAAATGTTTTGAAATTTACCTGTATCGAAATTCAAATGCTTGCATTGAATTACGAACTGACTCTCATCTAGGCCTATTTGAACAGTGCCATTTGCGTGCTGAATTTGTGTAAAGCTTTTTGAAAAAGACCAAATAAACCAGAGCATTCTAGTATCCCTCTATAAAGACACCTTAAGCAATAAAAATATATCAACATGCATGAAGACACACCATAAGACACATCCTAAGAAATATGAATATACTATATGATAAATACAGAATTTTTCATTTCTAATCATTATGCTTTTTTTACATTATGAATGTTTTTGCATATTATTACATTCATTTTACTATACAAGTATCTAAAATATGATCAGAAATTACATTTAAACATTTTTTTTTGTTTTCTATAAATACCACAACATTATGTATTCACACAGATAGTATGTACATAAAATATACAATGGCTTGTTTTTGTGTTTTCCTTTCAATCAATATGAACTGGAATGCATTGTTAATTGGTTACAAAAATGAGTTGACAGATAATGGAAGACAATAGGCATATTAGTTTGCTGGTCTACGCTCTATAAACAGGACTGTGCTTTGCATCAGAAGATACCTTTGTTGGGGTGACAAGACCAGCACTTGTAAAGGGAGGTAGGAACATTCTTTGACGGATGTCAAATGGAATTGCGGCTGCCTGTTCACGGGGAACCTGCAGGAGCTGAGGACTCAACAAGGGTGCAGAAATAAACCTAGGTGACAGAATTGTTGGACAAGCTGCTGTTAGAAGAGGTGGTTTGATGTCCTGGAAGACAAGCTGGTTTTTCTGTGCACCTTCCAGAATTCCAGGAATAGGGTTGAATGTTATGCCAGGAACTTGTGGAAGCGTAAATCTGGAAGACTCAGCTTTGCTGCCTTTCAATGGTGATACCTGACTATTAGGAACTGCGAGTTTTTTTTTAGAGTCGATCACCCCTTGTGTTATTGAACCTCTTGTGTCAGGGGTCATTTTAACTTTAGACAAATGTGATGCATTTTTATGAAAGTATCTGTCACTTGATTTGCCATGCTTTGACCTGTTGCCACTTTCACGGTGACCCATTGCATGATGGGATAAATGATTTGTAGATTTTAAAAACTTTGTGTCCGCATTATGCGATACTTTTCGTTTTTTTGGTAGACTGAGGTCACAGGGCTCCTCTTGTTCTGGGGTACTGTACATAGAATTTGACACAGTCCCATTTTGTGTGTGTGTCTGTCGCTTCTTAGAAGTGTCAACTCTATGATTGAATTGTGGTGGCTTCATGTACGGAGCCTGAAGCAGCTGAGGGAAGTTGTTGCGCATAAGAGCAAATTGATTTGAAAGCATCATTTGTGGAAACCCAAGATTTGAAAAAAATGGTTGCACTAATCGTGGTGTAATAATGATGGTATCTTCAGGAGCAGTTGCTTGGACCTTAGTTGAATCTGTAACTTCCTTACTCTCTTTCTCAACCTTTCTTTGAGTGTCAGTCTTTTGCCTTAAAATCAGATCGCATGGTTGCACCATACCTGGTTTATTTGTTATTAAATCTCCTTCACTGCCATGGGTATGTTGGATTACAGAAGCCCGGGATGTAGTTGGCAGGCTCTGTAACTGTCCTGATGTGGCAGCCAGTGTGTTAGCTTTCTCTGCTTTTGGTTCCTCCTTAATTTGAGCAGGATGGAAAGTATTCACAAACTGAATACCTGGATTAGGAATGGTATGAACCGTGGCTGCCATTGGCTGCCCATCATGTTTAATGGTTGCAAATATCGAGGCTGGGTTCACACATTTCAGAATAGGGTAGGAAGCCGGTGGGAGAGTACTATTGGTCTTGTCAGTTGATGAGGCAGCAGCCAGGGCGAGTGCTGGATTGGTCGGATGATGCATACCAGCCTGAATTGGAGTTATTGCAAGCGGCTGGCCTTCACTTTTTATTTGCAAGACAGACACATCATTCTTAGGCATTGCTTCTCCACTTTGTAAAGCACCAAGTTGCTGAAATTGCAAAAGGAAAAAGGTTATTATGTTGAAAAATATATTAAAACTTCAAAAAAAGCAAAAAAAGTTTTTATTTATTATTTGTTTTATTGCAACTGTCAACTTGTAACTGCCACCTGCTGACTTGAACTGACAACTGTTAACTAGCCTACAGTCAAACCTACCTGGGCCTTTAATGACTCCAGTCGTTTTCTCTCCTCCATTTCCCTGACATGATCTTTCAACATTTTGGCTCTTGGTTTCTTTACCCTTTGCCTAGGCTTTTGAAGTAGCATTTTCATTGCTGGCTTCAGGCTCTGATCCTTGGTTTGCCCCTTACTCTGGTCTTTGTTCTGCTCCTTGCTCTGGGCCTGGCTGGCAACTACTGGTTGTGGTACATCCTTGTTATTACATGTAATTTTCTTTACCTTGGTTGCGGGTGGAGTGATCACCTTTTCTCCTTTGAGATGTTTTTCATAAGATAACAGGAGCCTAGATGTGTGTAAAATAAGCAAAGATCATTCAATGATTTTTTTTTTAAATAAACAAATTCACTATCAGGTTAAGCTACAGATTTTACTCAATTTGTGCAAATTACGAGATTTCTTTGACAACGAAAAGCTTTGCTAACAATAAAATTTGTTTAAAAACAATAAATTTTAGTTCTTTTACTATTAACAAATGTTTTACTTTTCGTAATGTCTTCGTGTACATGTGGCTGCACTCGTACTACCGGGGCTGCCCCCTAGCTGGTCGTAGATCTGCTTCCACTTTCTTTGATCGCACACAGCATCATAACCACCAACCTTCTTAACTTCATTGAAAAATAGGAACAAGTCGACTGGGGACAGATGCAAAATATTTGTGTAACAATGGACATATTAAAAAAGAAAATATCTTTATGATCAGTAAAAGAGTTACAATTACATATACAATACATAATGAGGGTTGAAGGAGAATACACAATTCCTTTGTATATATTATTTGCAATATAGAGTATTGCATTTTACTGTAATAGAATGTGGTTAACCACTTTAACGTTTATGATGATGTTCATTTATTTGATCAAAGAAAAAATCAAGAATATTTATTGATGAATTTGGGGCTTTTAAAATCTTTCCTGCATTTATTTATTAGATTTATGTGATTCTTCTAAAGTTCTGTGAATCTTGGTACTGGTACTGGTAGAGGCAATGCGCCTCTTCCTCGCGACTATAAAACGCAGTTCTTTTCCCTGGTCATTGGGTCCACATGCTAAGTGTTGCTGCTGGTAATCAGCGCAAAAGCAGGCAACCCCATTAGGTAACCATTTATACTCCTGGTTGGAAAGAAGCAATGCAGATAAAGTGTCTTGCTCAAGGACACAAGCCAAATGCACAGCGAGGGATTGAAACCCAGACCTCGAGGTTAGGAAACCAAACTGTTCCCGCTGCGCCAAACATGTCTTAATTGTATTCTCTTACTTTTCTTGAAGCCCAAGTGAGGTATCCTATCAATTGGTCTCTTCTCTACTTCCATAAACTGGTTGAGACTTTCAATAAACCTTGCTTCCTCGTTCACTTTGTTCAATCTTGGAGTTATCTTCACCTTCGGCCTTATTCGGCTCTCCTTTCCTTTCAGGAGAGATTTGTTTTTTTCCTAAAAATTAAACAGACAACTATCTGTAAACTTAAGTAGAAACTTTTCATCTTTATACTCTATTGTCTTTTATTGTACATGTACTGGGAGTCCCAACTGACCTTGACTCAAAAAATAATGTTGAAATATAAATAATAAATAAATATACAAGCCAGGTCAGACGAGGCAAATGCCCCTGGGTCCAAGCTGGCCCTAGGACCCACAGGCACTCTCGGCGGCCGTGTCTGAGAAAACCTAACATGCTACAGCTAGTAATAAGGAGCTTTCAATTGCACGACGATGTTAGGACGTAGCACGTAATGGACGTTACTAAAAGTCTTGTTAGGACGTAGCACGTAATGACGTCACTAAAAGTCTTCTGTGTACATGCGAGTCCTTATCGCATGGAATCTAGGACACAATTTGGCCAAATCCACGTATGCAGAGAACGTAGGATGCCCTGTACAAGAGTCACGCATGAGTGAATACGTTTTAGCGTTGTGTCGTCAAACCAATCAAAAGCTCCATAGTGATACATGTTGAGTGTGTCTACCTTTTCCACAAGTAAGATCTCTGCCTTATCATTGTCGTCATTTTCTTTACTGCTGCTGCTGCAATTACCCGCTGGTTCATAGTCTTCATCTACACTCGAGCCCTTCTGTAGACTTCGCTTTTTCCTCGGCCTACCTTTCAAATTTGGTGCTGCAGAAAATTTGGAGGGAGAAAACATCAAAAATATTACCACAGCCGATCAGAGGGCAGCACCAAGTCTAAACTGTTTTAACTTTCAAATTATTCTAAAACTGTTGCTCCACCCTTGTGTCTTTAGGATAGCCTTACCAAATACAAATTAAAATGAATATTTTTGTAGGCTGCTGAACAAATAATTTGAATAAATGTGTTAAATATTAATGATGCAAGGGAGATGTTATCAATATACTAAGGACAATAATTCAACGACATTTAAGTACAAGTATTGATTAACAACATAGAAAAAAGAGAACTGTAAAAAGTAAATTCTTACCTAATTCATCACAAATCTTATTATGATTGATCAAGCTAGGAATATCTGTTGTGTCTCGGCAGAATAGAAGCTTTGTATTTCGGTAAGGTGTCACGATGCCTCCCAGCACTGTCACGTAGGCATCAGTTAGCATCCTTTCTGGCATGTTCTCGATCCTCTTTAAAACTGCTTTGTAACGACAGTAGTTTGGGTAACTCACAATGTGTACTCTAGGCCTCTCTTGGATTTCTGGACTTTCTACAAAAAAAAAAAGAAAAACAATTTTTTTTCGACATCATTCAACTAAGTTTGATTCAATGAAAAATAACAAAGGATTTGATGAGGTTTAAGGGAGTGGAGATGCCTTTGGTTGAGCAACAAATATGACAATCTATTAGCATTGAACCATAGTACAGGAATTATAGTGCCACTGTGTCATGTTGTGAGGTGTGATTATTGAACCATCATCCCAATCAGGCCCTCTACTGATATTAATTCCTTTATAAGACCAGAAAAAATAACTATTGTTATTGAAGATGAGTTTTAGGGGGAACATATTCATTTGACAGATCAAGTTGTCAATTCAAAATTTCCAGTCACGTATTCAGCCAGTTTAATGGGTAAGTTGGCCGAAATAAATTGCCATTCTGAAACCTTCGAGCTATGAGTTAAAGGACGGCCCAAATCAGAAGTTTAAATATAAGGGTCATATTTATTTAATAATCTTTTATCAATGATAATAGTAAATATGATTATCAACAGGTGGCCATTAGCTATGAATTCTATTAGATTTTTACAATTAGATTAGAACAATTCATGCCAGAAAATTCAAGAGAAATAAGTTGTTTTTTGTTAAAATATCGATGTATTCACTCATTCTCTAAAGTAAAACAAAGTCTGCTATGGAGAGGTGTTTTGGGTGAAATCCAAAACAATATAAATATTTGAGATGATCCCTGTATTAGTGACACAGCTCTAAAGATTTATCACTTATCTGCATCATCTAATCTTAACACTGTTTATTAACCATTATGAGGAAGGCTCATATATAGGCCTATATAGTATACTTTCCAATAATATGGAGTAATAGCTCTTTACAGTAATGTTTAACAATAACAAAATTTGCATAATTCCTTACAAAAAAATAAAAAAATCTTAAAAATGCCGTCTTGATGATCTGTTATTTTCATATAATTTCTTAACCAGTTAACATAAATATGCAGCAATAAAATTGTAGTTTAATATATTTTTTTCCAGTGCCTTTTTCAATATCATTGTAATTTGTTTTTTAATTTCACCATTAAAACAATATCAATAACATAACAATAACAACAGTAAGTAAACTAAATTTCAATAGATATTTTGCTTCAAACACAAAGAAATTGAGAAAAGTTTTTCTGTTTTTTTTAACACAAATGCAAAAAATTAGGAAATAGCTGCAGCAGATTGACAATAAAATCACTAGATTAGCTAATCATGTCATGTGTCTGACTAGCTGGTCACATGGTATTACCTGTTGCAATGGTATGTATACATATTCATGAGAAGCTATTTATGGAAATCAACAAACTGATAAATATCACTGTACAAATTAAACAACTTAAATTTGTGATAGTGCTTTATGTTTTTATATGATATGTGATAAAGTATTTTTAATGTTTTTGAAATTGGAAACAGAAACCATTTGTGTGCGACAATCTAAACTTTAATTCAATCGTTAAATCTTTGTTTCGATGAAAGAAATCATAATCCTAATATTTAAATGTTTTTCTTAGGTTTGTGATAAACTCCTTAATCCTTGATGGTTCACCATGATGGTACTAACACCTCCAGGTAACACTAAGTAGACAAAGGAATTTTAATTGTGATTCATCTATGGTATGCATGTTGATGGATCTTTTTGAACAGCTAAATAATTCAGGGTATTATTGTATACTCTCGTTAAACAAAGGAATGTAGAATCAAGACCTATAAATATTTGATTGATATCTTCTTGTAGAGCACTCAACATTGTTTAATTTCATTAGCTAATTTTCTTTTAATTATTATAACATATTCTTTTTCTAGTTCATAATAATTCTTAATATTATTGTACTTATTATTATTATTATTATTATTATTATTGTAATACTATTGTAAATTGTACTTTGTTAATATTTTTTGTGTTTATTCAAGAATATTTTTGATTTTTAGCAAAAAGGCTTAAGTGACTAATATGTTGATGGAGTAAGCAGTAACTTAAAGGAAATTGTACACTCAACTATAAACAGAATCCATGATTTAATAGCCAAATGCCATTTAAGTTTGGAAGTTGTTTTTCTCTTTTTTGGCCTCATAATTTAAAGAGCCTAATTATATAACTAATTATTCAAATAATCACATATTTGAAAATCTGGTGGCCATGACGATAAGCAGCAGCATTTGGCAAATTATGTAAGACTGAATTGCAACAGGATGAACTCTGCAAATTACATCAATCATGGTCATGTGACCTGCTGTGGGTGTGGCTACATGACAATTATGGTCATGTGTTCTGTCATGATGTATTATGGTTCCACCAGAGGGCTTGGCTTTGTGTCGACTGACAGTGCCAAGGTGTTTCTATGACACTGACAATGGGATTGCATTCACAATTATATTTCCTTGTAAAAATGTTTTCTATTTAATAAGGTTTTGGATGATTCATTTATTTATGACTCACAATATCAAATCTAAAAAACTTAATCTTTAAAAAAATCTTCTTATCCTTAATTATTCACAATCATATTTCCATCCTTTAATTTATTGTTAATTTTTAAAACTTGTACTTGACATAGTCATTGCACAGTAACTGCTTTCAGAATATAAGATACTATTATAGTATATCATATCATATAATAAATGTATTAAATATACTGTATAATACCACCAACATACCATAAGTATACAAAATACTAAAATAAATATTTAGTGAAATGTTGTTTCTTTGATATATAGAGACTAAGTATTTTTAAAAACTTACGTATGACAGTTTTAGTTGACTAAATCAACTAAAGACTAAATGAAATTCTTCCAAGTATTACTGTATATATATTTTATTATACTATAATATACTTTTCATTTTCATTACTAGACTCTTTGATATCAGGAAATAATTTGAGTAAATCACAAACCTGATTTTAGTACTTAATACCTGTACAAATATTCTTTTTAATTATTAAAATGCATATCTTCAAATTACCTAAAGGAGATAAAAACCTCAAGTTGACAGAATATGCAACTGGCATAATATTTAATCTGATGAACTTTACCTACTCAAGTTTGACATTTGACCTCTAGGAGTAGGCCTTTACAAATCACAAATTTAATTCACTTCATCAATCAAGTTTTTCAATGGTATGTATTGGAATGTGATACAGTCAGAAGGCAAACCAAATGAAATCTATTTGATATGGGAATCTCTTGAAGAATTTGGAAAACAATTTACAAATTGATTTAACCATATGATATTAATATATATAAGCATAAGTTTTTTTTTATTAACTGTTTATTTTAATTGTTTATTTGATAGCAATAATTTGAAAGTGAATTATGATTTTTTTAATTATCATCCTTACATATTTTTATTTTATCAATGCACTGGGATAAATGTGGAATGTGTTAAGTCTGCCCAATCCATCATCTAAATTGTTTGTGGTTTTAAAAATTCTGACGCAAACAAAAATTTACTATTGCAGTATTACCAGGGAGTTATTACTGAATAAATGAAGGCCTATGCCTACTTCATTAGTACCCTAGGGCAATAATACAAGCCTTGAACAACTTTTACAACTTTTGTTCAACAAGGGCAATCACAAAAGATCTGCTTTCCCAAAACGAACTGCAAAATAACACAATATTATAGTGAATGGTTACATCTCCCTGGTCAGTCATACTGCTTAATTCTATTGTAAAACATTCTCTTTTCCTGTTATATGAATATACTTATTTAAAAATACAAGAACCAGTAAATTCTTGCCCAGGCACAGTGTTCTATTTTTTATTGCCAATTACAGGCTCAAAATATTAATATTTTATTTCAAAGAAAAGTATTATTGTACAGCAATTACTTTATTATATTAGAGGGTATTACGTAGTCACACCAACTCCACTTATGGTACAGATAAGATCTCATTTGACATTTGACCTCAACAGCATCTTGTCTCTTATTTTGTCTTTATTTTTTAAGCAATTTCAACCTCAGTCTATAGGGTGTGGAAAAATATAATAAACAAAATTAACAATGAACATACCTATCACTCTTCTGCTCTTTTCTATTTCTTTAATGTTGAGTCCACTGGAGATCCATAAAGAATTGCTACAATTATCAATATCTGAAGCGTCCTCTGTCTTGGAATGTTGTTGAATGTTACTTATTGCTTTGGTGCCATTAGGCCAAATAATATCATCACACACCCACTGAAGGAGGTCATGTAATTTCAAAACAACCTTGTTGTGATTTGCTACTACTTCATCCTGAATTAGAATTTAAAATTAAAATGAGATAAAAATAATATAACATTTCTGAGAAAAAAAATATTGAGTCATAATCATGTTTATTTTAATACCAGCCTGTATTTATTAAATAAACTTAAAATTTTATCTGGAAAGTGAGAAGGAAAAATAAGGTTTGAAATGGAATTTAATATAAAATAAAAATTATAAAGATAATATTCCTGTTTAAAAGAATATTCAGTCAAATAATATACATTGTGTTATATTAATATCAACTTTTAGTTATTAAATCACAGGCTAAATGTATAAATGAAATACTAATGATTAATGGTAAAAGTCAGAAACAATCATCAAAATTATGATTTATACCCATGTGCATATAATTTAATAAGTTTATATCATGAGCAATACATATTTAAAATTAAAAAAATTAAACAAGTTCTTATTAAACTTTGAAATACTGTTCTATTATTTTTCGAAGGGGTGTTTCTCGTGTGAGAAAGAATAGGCAATTAGTCGGTTTATCCAGGTAAGTATTTACAAAGTAGACTCATTTATTATAATACCATAAAAGATTTTCAGAAATTTTATTACCTATCATGAAACGAAAATGTAGCAGAAACTAGATTATGTCCTAAGCAATAACCAATAATTGAGATGGAATGTTTACATACAGATCATTATCATTATCACTGATATTTTTTATAGAAATTTTACACACAATAGCTCGAAGTAATATTACAGGTCACTGGAGACACTAATAATCACAAACAATGCACAACCTATTCTGCCCCTAATAGAAAATGTTCCTGTAGTCACACAGGAACATTACGGAATCTTATCAGTTCCTTAGGGAGAATTCCTTCAGTCATGCAAGAATACTGGACAACCTCCCTGTCCCTACTAGCACATATTTAACATAAACATTTGCTAGAATGTTTTGCATAAACATATTACAAAAAATTTCATATTCAGTTGAGTGATAAATTAAAATGGAAAAAGTGCATATGCTATTGAATTGAACCATAGCCTTCAAGTTTAAGAGTATGAATTGTAACTATTATATTGTAAAGCTACAGTAAGTCTGTAAAATGTAACCATTGTTGGGTATATATTCATAAAATTGTGTCTGTACCCTCTCAAAAATTGTATAACAGAACGTAATTGTTTTCTTAAAGAATAGCATCTAAATTGTTAATAATAGTAAGTGAAACGTTTTGTTCTCTGCTTTGCTGACGATGGGTTTGTAATCACTTTAAAGAGGCTCTGTGATTTTAGAATTTTGAGCTTTTTCTTGTAAACTGCAATACAAGGCCCAATAAAAAAATTATTAGTTTATCATCCTCACTTGCATGTCATCCGTGGTAATGAAAAAAAAATTTTTTTTTTCCCGTCTTTTGAATTTTTTTAGTAACTAGCTAGTAGGTATTGTTTGCATTATCTCAATTCATATATTTTACTTTGAATATCATTATATCAACAAACAACCCAATGGTGATATTTGGCTTTAGAAAAACAAAAACTTAAAAAGCCTCCCAAATATCAATACACCAGCAAACAACTCATTGGTGATATTTGGCTTTAGAAAAACAAAAATTAAAAAGCCTCGCTCCCTCATCACTTTTCCAGTCTAGATTGAGTGATAAACTAATACTTTTTTTATAATTCTTTACATTTTGTGAATTCAATTTTTCTATATTCTTGAAGAAAAAATATTAACCAACAGAAATACACAAAAACCATAATTATGCACTTAAAAATTAATTGATGACCATAATAAATATTGACATTAAATAATGACCATAATCAATAAATTTATGATCTTTTTTATACAAGTTCAACATTTTCTTAATAAATTAAATGCTAGACAGATTATTGAAAACATATTGAAAACAAAGCTTGATCAATTCAAAACAAGCACCGCAAATCATTTGCCATTATATAAAATTTCCTGGAGACAAGTCAACTTTATGTGAGTCACACTCAAACTGCAAACGAAATCTAAAAACATCCAATATTAACTGTAAAAGATGTATTCTTAAAAATATAAAAAGATAAAGTTATATTCATAAACAGTAAAACCATCATGGACATTAGTTACAGTTTCACAACATGGAAGGCATCTGTGGGACTCATTAAGACACGTATTATCATACAAATACAAGTCACAATACAAAGAGATGTAAACAATAATTATCTTAAATCTAGTTTCAAAATGCAAAAATATGGAATAATAATTTTTAAAAATAAAAAAAGATATAAAGTTATATTCATAAACAATAAAAATATCATGGACACTTTTTATAGTTTCACAACATGCAAGGCATCTGTGAAATTCATTAAGACATGTACTATCGGCAAAACAGGAAAATTAGTATACAAAAATATTGGCACTATATCACTATTATTATTAATAGTAATAATCTTAATAACAATTAATATCAATGATATTTATATAAATAATAGTAATAATAGTTGGATTTGTATAGCGCATCATGCGAAAAAGCCTCTATGCGCTTGGTGATTGAGCTCTTTGAGTTTGACATTTTAAAAAAAGTTTATGTTATTTTACGAAACTAAAAAACCTACTCCTTAAACTAAAGCATGGTTGGCCGTTGGCTCTGAGGAGTTTATCCGCCCTTTGTTCAGGTGTTATTTTTTTCATGCTGCTGGGTGTCCATCCACCCTCCCATCGGCAGCCGCTGAAGACCACCAGATGGGGTTGCCGGAATTAGTCGCCGACGACTTGACTGGATGCAGTTTATAACGTCGTACCCAGGACACTATAATCTTATACTACACTTACATACGTTAAAATAAACTGAAATAATTGGTTAAAAAACAATATCATCATAATATAGTTATAATCTTTATTAATAGAAAATAGTTACAATAATATGATTTTGTAATTATAGTAAGCAACCTGTCTACAGAGGTTGTTAGTATTTATATTTCAATTCATTGTTCATTATTTGGTTTATATAATGTTAATGAATCCACACTACAAACACAATTACTGTACTAGTAATTTTAGCTTCATTGTTCTTATAAAAAAAAAAAGTGTATAAAAAGAAAGTGAACCAAAGAGAGACTAAATCACCAAACAAGACAATTAGTATATAAAAATATATTGGCACTACATCACTATTATTATTATTAACAGTAATTATCTTAATAACAATTAATATTAATGATATTTATATCAACAATATCATCATAATATATAGCTTTATTAATAATAGAAAATAGTTACAATAATATGGTTTTGTAATTATAATAGCAAGTAACCCATAGACACAGGATGTTAGTATATGATTTCAATTCATTGTTCATTCATTGTTGGTTTATATGATTTTAATGCATCCACGTTAAAAACACAATTACTAGCATTGTTGATACGAAGTAAATCATGCGTGACAAAGGGAAGTAAAACTTGCTTTGGTATCTCGATTGCTAAGCATCCACTTGGGATCACACATGGAGAGGAGACTCAAGAATGGAACCATGGGCTTGCCCCACTGTAACTTTATGGATACTGTTCTAAAAATACTGTTTGTATTAAAGATGCATTGCTCCATGCAAAATTACCAACAAAATTATAATTAATAATTATTGAAAACAACTTAAACATCAACAACAAAAAATGTTTATCCATAATTTTACCACGAATAATGATAGATATACTACCAGTCATTGGAAGTGTTTTATTATTATTGTTATTATCATTATCCAGTATAAAAATCAGGGTACACATTTTATAATTCAATATGCTCAAGTTAAGGCGGGACTTTTTTTATTCCTTGTTTCGCGTACTTATTTTTTTTTAAGATCATCGGAGGAGGGTGGAATAAAAATAAAAATTAAAAATTTTGTTGTCTTATTTAGCAAATAGTTTTGCCAAAAACATCCAGGCGGAGGCGAAAATAAAAATAAAATGTTATTGGTGAATATAAATGCTTCAAATTTATATAATTAGGAAGAAATATACATATTTTATCTTTGGAGATTGCAAGGCAGCGGAGGGCGTAATTAAAATTTTTTTTAACTATAATTTTTTTCCTGAAATTTCCATTTTTTGTGGCGGCGGAGTGCGCTAATTGGCCAAAAATAAAATTTTATTTTTATTTGAAATCCTCAATATTTGCATTCGGCTAGTTCTCTGAACAAGGTATAAACAAAGTCTCGCCTGATCACTTGTATGTAATTGCAAAATGAGTAAGTTACTTTCAAAATTATTTTTTATGATATTTTTATCATTTTTAGAGAACAATCTTTAAGCTAATAAATTGAATAAAATTCAATATTTTAAAAAAAAGTTCTTAGCTTCAATTTCCAACAAAAAATATGTTCCTTGCCAATTACCAGAAAAAATAATATCATTCCTATCAAAATTAACTTGAGCTTATTGCTTCAAATCATTATTCAACTCTGTAAACGCTATGATATAGTTTTCTATGAATAGCGTATCTAAATACTAATACTACTACTAATACTAATACTAATTCCTATATTCTTGCATGAAACCTAAATTTGGGGGTAATTAATTACGAATGTTTGGCAACAAAATCAGTGAAACTCAACTGATTCTTCTGAAACAGCAATTCTATATTTTAGTTTGATTATATGATAATTTTTTTATACTATTTATGACATTAAATTTCAATAATAATTTTCGATTCAATTAATTTGATAAAAACAAATTAAAATTTTGCGCACTTGTCATTGCCTGGAGAGTATCTGCCAAAAAGATGCCTTTGAAATTGACCTCTGACCAGTGGTATCTCCGAGCTATTGTGAGGGTAATGAGTACACTTATCAGTCACAGGTATGCAAAGTCACTCAGGTAAAAGAGTTACTGAAGTAAGAAATCCTAAATGCTATTGTACAGTACACCTGTAGCCCTGTTCTGGATTGGTTGAACCAAGACGTTGACCAATATTCAATCAATAGCTATTGTACCCTAATATTCCATTGAAAACTTTGTGGTCACATGTTCACAATTTACCAAGGTTAGTAACAAAAGAAAAAAAGGAAACATGTTTTCAATCATTACCGGTATATATTGTAACCTCACATATGATACAGTGAAAAAAAGACATATTAATTTAACGGTGGAAAAATTATGTTTGTTTAATTAACATATACTTGATTTGTTTTATTCATTTTAATTCCTTCAATTAATTAATATGTTGATGAACATACAAAAGTGATATCAAAATATTCTAAATTAAATTTAATAGCTCCTTAAATATAATAATATATTGCAGAAAGAATTCTACCTAGTCTTGGTAGTGTCAATTTTTTTAATGTATTTTTCTTTAACTTATAAATTCAAATATTTTAAATATTTTAATGACAAAAAGCCATGTTCTATTTTACAAAGAGATGTTTAAGGTAGCAATTATTAATTAAATTATTATGTTGAAACATACGAAAGAGATATTAAAATAATTCAAGTTAAATTTAATAGCTCCTTAAATATAATACATTTTTAAGTAATATATTGCTGCCAGAATTCTAGTCTTGGTAAGGGTAAATTTTTTTATGTGTATGTGGCAAAGACAAGCCAAACCAGTCACTCGTCGCAAAAATCAATTTTTAGTTATTAATACATTTTGTTATATAAAGTTACAGGAGTTTAAACATACGGCCGATTCAAAAACAATATTTGAGAAATCAGCCTTCAAAGTTTACGATTGCAGGCATTTCTTAGTACAGGAAACAAATAACACTTTGAACTGTCAACATAAAAGAATTTGTTATATTTTACAGAATAACGAAAGTGGTTGATGTAGTTCTTCATGTTTTTATTGATGTCATCTGGAGTCGTGCAGCGGCCTTCGATTCTATGGAATAGGAAGGAACTGGCAAACTTTTATATGACGCTGGCATCAGATTGCCATTATAATCATTCCATATAGATAAACTTCCTTCTTAACAATGGATTACGTTGATAAAACTAAAAATAAATTATGAGTACAAATATTATTCTTATATTGATGAATTGTAGACTGTAGTTTTCTAAACGGTGTTACATAAAAGATAAAAAAATTACGACATTATTATGGATGAATTATGTCTCATATAGATTCTACATAATGAATTCCATTTATTAAAACTAGAAATACAAACTAAATATGATAGGACAACAACATGTGTTTACAATTTTACATAAATATTGTGACTCATAACATAAAGAATTTTGACTTATAGAATAATATAATGATATAATTTTAAAGTAAAATTTTTAATTTAATTCCATAAATATCTATCCTTGGACTATGGATATTTATTGGAGTTCATTGTTTGTTTCTAAAGAATGCGTTTCTCCACTAACCCCTCACTGTGTACAAGACAGCTAATAGGCGAGACTTTTTTATACCTTGTTTTATGGTGATTTTGAATAAAAATAACATTTTAATTTTGTCCAGTCTGATACGAAAAAATGGAAATTTCATTTTTAAAAAAATATTCAAAAATAAGACATTTATTTCTTCAATAATATAAATTGAAAGCATTTATCAATCTCATTACTACACTGTTTAATTCATTAATAAAATTGTATTTCTATTTTCTCCTCCGCCTAGATGGTTTGGGAAAAATAATTTTTCTAATTAAGAAAACAAGTTTTATTCTTACTCTTTCCCCCTCCCCCTCCTACAAATACTGTAAGTTCGCGAAACAAGGTATAAAAATAGTCTTGTCTTGCACTTAATATTTAAATTAGTCTCTGAATTGCTAAATTATGTATATTTACTGACTAATAATATATGTAGTATAGTGGCCTAATAACAAAATAGTTAAATTATTTAACAATTTACAAAAGATGAACTAATTTTCTAGTCTAGTACTCGTACAGGATGAGAATAAAATCAAATCATATTACTGTATTATAATAGAAATTTCAAAAATAGAATTTCAAAGAAAATGTCTTTTCAGCGAAATAGATGTAATTCAAACATATGCTGAGTTTTAGACTTCTTGATACCAATTATTCAAATACGTTCAGTTTTAGTATCTTTCTTAATGCTGCTTCAAACACGTTCAGTTTTTGGCTAAGTTCCATTAAATAGTCTTTTTTCAGAGAATACAAAATCTTGTCATTAATGTTAAGTATGGAAATGATTTCTCAACTTTATACTTAATTATTTGGAAATGAAGAATATATTAATTATATAGAAAAATGTAGAAAAACTGTTTTTTAAAATAATATTATCTTCAGTGCAAAAAAAAAAAACAGGGAGGTACTATGCTGTATGTATCACATCCCTGAACAAACTGAAGATTGTGCTCATAAACTTTCTTCCATGACAAACTCAAGGGAGCAGGTTGGAGCTCTGAGCGAGAGACTGTGTAACTATGTAGATTTTCGTTTCCTTCTCTAATTGCCTATTAGATGTTCAGTTTCTATCCAGATTCTCAGCATGTGGTAAAATATGATTCATTATCAATTGGAGTTGAATTTCATTATTTTATCTAAATAACTCCAAACCACAAAGATTAAGCTCGCTTATACCAACAGTTTATTAGTAATGCTAGATTTTCATAAGTATTCAAATTCTTGAAGCAAGTCGTCAAATTATGCAAAATATTTCATATTTCAATCGGGAAAGACATACTATATCAAATGGAAGAAATATTACCTTTTATAAAATAAGAAACTCAATAAATATAAGTTTGATTTAGTTTTTAATCTTCTAAAATTGTTAAACCATTGAAAATAATAAAATATACGAAGATTAATATTGCAGTAATTCCACCTCAATAGGAGTTCACTGTTAATATAATTCATATTGTACTATAAAACCCTCTACTACTACTTACTAGAGATCAATTTAAATATTGTAATTCCTACCAGGACATGTCTGATAGTCAAGTGCCTGGCTTCAGTTCATGTTCAAATCCTGTTCTTTTCCCATAAATATCAAATTCATAAATTGTTAATTTTATTATAATTTTATTTAAATTATTTATTCAACCAAATACAGATCAGCCTGCATCCATAATCAAATCAGTATCATGACACTTTCGACTATCAAAATATCTCCCTTGTTTTTTAACCCTGGATAAGTTTTCTGTACATTATGAGTAAATATGACTGGATTTGTTAAATTGAAATATTTGTGAAGTATGCAAATTCATATTTTAATGTGTGTGTGATTGTGGTAGGTGATATGAGTCACTAGGCTAAGGAGGGCTAAAGCTAAAGTACAACCAGATGACACAGATTCGGAATATTTATCTGAAAACATTACTAAGTAATAAGACAGAAATTCACCCATCTTATATTAAAAACATATTAATTATTACCATTTTGTTTAAATGTTCTTATTCTATTCTTATTGGTATTTATTATGTTTAATATATTTTTATTTGTAATTATATGGAAGATATAACCGAAGACTGAAATGGAATGTAAATTAAATTATAATAAAATTAAAATAATATATATTATATGGATAATTAATTAATAAATATGCAATAATGAATATTTTTATATTGATAAATATAAATTAAATACACTATCAATATTTTGAAATATAATCAACACACCAAACACCAAAACAAGTACTGGTATATAATGTAGAGTATATTTCCTTGATGGTAACATTGCATATAACCTTGCAAATCAATGACTAATTAATTATTTTATATAGACAATTAATATCTCGATTACAATTACCTATCAATAATCAACACTACAGAATAAAACCAGCAATTATGTTACAGTGGTCAAAGGTTAAAGAAGTTGTAAAACAAGCATAATTTGTCACTTAAGACTCTTCCATTTTTTTTAACAGGGTTCAGTATTATAAACTACCACGACAATTAATTTCAAGACCATTCCATTTTCCGCTGGGAAAGTGACAATGGGAAATACCAATCAGATGACAGGAAGTGGATATACTGCATGCGGCAATACAATGGAAATATTAAATTACACCAATATCAAGTATTTCTTGTCAAAAAATTGTTATCCAAAAGTAAGATCAAATTCCAAATATTCAATCATTTGATCACTAGAATTTAATAGTCATAAACAACAAACTGTTTTGATTATTTAAAATAAATTAGGTTTAAAATTTTAATCTATTGTAAAGGTATATAAAAATATTACTTCCAATTCACATTATATATTAGGGCATACAGGAATAATAAAACAGAAATCAAAAATATAAGATAATATAAAAAAAGCATGCAAGTACCAGTTAAGTCAATTTTGTGTAAATTGTGGTTTAATAAATAAATGAAATGATGATATATAGCAGTGCTTCATCTTTACTTAGATTGATGGTAAATTTAAATTTAAAACTGTATTTTTTCGTTGAAACCAGTTTATGTTAATTATGTAACTAATGCTGGATTTGAACATCAGACCCTAAAACTTTAAGTATTTAAAGAGTGTCCTATAAAACTATCAAAATAAGTGGTGCCATATCAAGTTCAAAGGTCATCAGAATCGGATCCTGTTGAATATAGTATTACCACTATCGTTTAATTTCTTTAAGAACATATGGATTCTGTTTGCCTCTCCTAATAATAATACCAGCTTGATTTCACCAGTAATTAAATCAAACCACAAGTTTATACCAATTTATTCATCAATAAGTAATGAAAATATGAGGGCCAAATGTTATCTGATTTTAATCACAAGTTCAGGTTTTAAAATAATATTTCATTTTCTGAGTTAACTAAATTGAACCACAAAAGTCAGATTGCATAATTTGTATAATTAATTAAATTATTAGCTTTTTGAGTTATGTCTTTTTGTTAAATTGAAAATAATTAGGACTCTCTGGTTATTAGCTTTTGAACTAAATTGAAAATATTATGAATAAAAAAGTTATTTTCTTCACCAAATAATAAAACAGACACGCAAATAATACTGTTCCTGCTGTATTTCAACATACAGTATAAACCCTTAAATTGGCTGCTACGGTAATTAATTTAAAGGCCTCATATTGTAAAAAAACAACCTTGCATATCATTATCATTGGAAACTTAGTCTTCACAGTACTTCACAGTCTCAATCAGTGTCTCATTGAAAGTTTTCAAATTTAAACAATTTAAATTAGCTAATTAATGTTTTGATAGAATTTATAGAGGTTTTCCAGATTACAATCAATACTGTAGGTTAAATATGTGCTATACAGTAATGATTATATACAAAAAAAACACAATATAGATATAGATATAATAATAAAAAATAAAACTACATGAAATGGAGACTGTTAAGTGAATAGACAATGGCAAAAATGTCAGCATAAAGAAATCTCAAACTAATAATATTCTTAAATAATACAAAGAATCAGTCAACCATAAGACCAATAAAATCCTACAGATGATTTACAAAAATCTTCATTCAATTAGAAGAATAAAACACAGTTTTGAAAGTCTGAGTATGTGTAGGTGGATAAATCACACTGCAGTGTTATATAGGTGAATAAACAGCAAACTACCGGTTTAAAGTTCACAAGAATCCTACTTTAAATATTGGATTTGATATAACATAGTCTTGGTAGGAACGACAGGGTCACATGACAAATTTTGACAAATAATTGTTTAGCCTGTCAAGGCAGCCACTTACAAAGCACACAGATTTTGACTTAACACGACCGACCTATACAATATGGGCAAGTGGGTCACAATATTATTATTAATTAGCAGAAGCCATACATACACATAGGGGCTTATTATGGCACTACTATTGGGACACTGGGACCAGTAACTTTAATATATTTTTTATGATTACAAATTGTTTCGTGAACTTGATGCTTGCTGTAAAAAAAAAATGCAAATCTCTGTCTGAAATCCCCAAATATTAATTTTTATTTCCTCCTTAAACATATGTACAATTTTTAGAGTAAAATTAGAATTTTGAGCTCTATTAATTGCATGTTCCTGGACAACTTGTAGATTGCATTCCTTCCAACCTTCACATGAAGAGAATTGACATAAACTTTAGCATCCCAAATAAACAACTCCAACTAAAGTGAAATACAGAGTTTTCTCAGAAAATTATATGCACTTAAGACTATAAAAGTGGCTAGGTTATGAAGACCATTATGATCAACTGGTAGAAGCTGTATTATGAGCTGAACACTACAAGCTTATCACTTTAGGTTAATAATATGTTCTTGCCTCATCATAGTAGAGATTCCATCTTATAACGGTTTCTCAACATCCTGTTATTTTCATTAGACAAATCTGCAACCTCTGAATCTAAATATAATTATAAGTAATTTAATCATTTAGTTACCCACAGCCTGACCTAAATATATGAATATCAAATACTAAGCATTAATAAATTCATTATTATATACGGTAGTAGGAACAATAATTGATCAAATATACTTTTTTATTAAATGGTATACATTAAAATTATATTAAATTAAAACTTGAGACAGTATTCAAGACACACCAATCAATGGTGAAAAACCAATTATATATTCAAGAATTTAGGATTAGTATCGGCCCTAAGATTAATGATGATAAAAGCATGTGGGAAAAATACGTGGAGTGTTTGAATATTGCCTATCATATGGTTTACAAGTTAGTAACTTCCGTGACTGGCGAAACTCCTAAAAAACAACCAATCTGCAATTATGTTAGATCACTTCAATTAATTTTAAGTTACTTTAAAAATTGTAACAATTTAAACAACAAAGTAATCAACAACATCATCACTATTACTTAATAAAAGATTTAGAACTTAGTAATTGAACAATAACAAAACCATAAAAGTTAATTCAAAATTATAGAGTATGTACAGTACAAGTGGTTAAGTATTGAAATAAAAATGTTTAATAAAACTGAATAACAACCAATTTAATAATAAAGTGTGTAAAACATTCAAATACGGAGTTACAAAATAATTTTTTAATTCTTACTTTTATAGAAGAATTGAAATATATCATGATCAACCATGCAGGAAAGTTAAAACAATAATGAAAATGATATTTGAGACTAGACAAGTAATTAAATATTTCCTTTAAGAATCAGCAATAAATAAGGGTATTTGTACTACAATGTAATCTGATATTTAATCATCATAGGAATGGCAATGCTTTCAACAGATGGTAAATTAAATATTAATTTATTTCAGTTTCTATAAATAATACAAATGAACTAAATACTGTATTAGAAAATAAACTGTTACCAGTAATACTCAGATATAAAATACTTTTATTTAAGGTCAGAAATTCAAAGTAAAATAATATCACTATACTAGGGAATTATTTATTTTTATCATTTATTTTTAGCTGAATTTAATACAAGATATTAAAATTAATCTTGTTTGAACACACACCTCTAAATGAGTGCTGTAGTACAAGGCACGGGTGCATTCACAATAGAAATACTGTAAAATACATCAAATGTATTAACACAATGACATGGAAATAAAGAAACATTTTATAGCCTAATACAAAGAATCAAGGCTATGTAGATAATGAACTCCAGTCGGCCTAACACACAGGAGCTTTGCTACCATTTACTGGTAAACGTCACACTACCAATGTAACTCTCAAATCTGTTTCAAACAATGCATATTCTCAATTGATTTATTGTGTTGCTTCAAATTTTAAAACCTGTTTTTTTTTGTTGTTATGAATTGTACATTATTTGATAAATTTTCTGAATAAGCATGTTTTTTTTTATATCTCACATCCCTGTATATACACTCAAAACCCCAAAACCTTTCCTTTCAAAATCCTGTTAACATTAACTGCAATATCATACGACCTGTAGATTATATGACAATAAAAAATGATTTTATCTTAAGCTTGTTTGTATACAGACACTTGTTTCATTTCCTCAAGAAGAACAAACAAATATTGAATCACAGTGGCTTATAACGCATTAAAGTTTATTTCATACTCGATTATGTCAAACTTATCGGTGCACCTCGTGGTTTTTGTTTTAATAGGTTATCCATTAAAACAGTATATTAAACTACATATAATATTTGAAATGTAATTGTCTTTACAGTTTTTCAATCAGTGTATTGGAAGTTTAGCAACAGTACCAACAAATAATGTACAACATCAAAATCGGGTAATATAAAGTTGATGAATCACTAAAATAAACATACTTTAAAAATAATCCTTAATTGTCTTAGTTTCCAGAAAACACTTGAAAAAGGAAGTGGTTGATTGGCTGGTGATTAACGAATACTCAATGTAAGGAAGTCTTCTATTGGCTGGGATTTTACATCTAATATTTAAGAGTCTAAAAGAAATAATTTATACTTAATGTTTCTTAAGTATTTAAAATAATACTTCTTTCAAATATTGTCTCACATAACATAATAATACAGTCAACTATTGATTATCACTATAAATAATAATTAAAGTAATTATTATTACATATCATAGAAATCCAATTATAATAATATTATCACTGAATAAGTATTTATTTTTACAATAACAATATAAGTCATTATAATAATTATTTTACATTTAAAAAATGACAAGTTTAGGTAAATTCAACTTTCATATCAATATTTATAAACACCTTATGTTTTTGTAATTTAAGCTAAAATAATGAAATTTCAAATAAAATAAATTCAAATAAACCAATCAAATTGTTAAACATGAAACCACAGTAACTAAAGCATATTGTAAATACTATAATTGTATGAAGAGTGATAATAAGTAGAAAGCCATGTGTCTGGATTATTCGCAGGAAGGAGCATAGTACCGTACCAAACAAAACAACACCTCAAAAATTAATCTGGTGTTTTTCTTTATACTGTAATTATACTAATTTTTGTTTATATCACAGTACGTTTTAGAGAAAGGTAATTATTTAAAATAAAATATAGGTAAGCAAAGCATTTATTATATATAAATTTTATAATAATTGTTGCTTTTTCTGCTCAAGACCAGTTAGTTTGTATAAGGCTTTATTGATTAAGATAAACAGTATTAAAAGAAGGGAAAAAAAACAGTTTTGTCTGGTTTTTTTAAAATATTGAAATACCTGGTAAATGTGAATCAATGACATAAAAATGAAGATTGCAAACACAAAACAGCTTCTCAAAAAAATCAGTCCTATCACTTACATTATCTCATTCTTGGCACGGAAGTTAAGCCTTTCTATTCAACAATTTTCACTTTGAAATAATACAGCAGAAAATATGAGCCCACCATAAAAATAGGAAGTACTTAAATCGGTTCTTCTGTATATATTTCAATCATTATGTCTAAACCAGACATGTTTGTTAATGACCTTTCATTGTATTAAAATATATACCATAATAATCTTCTCTGATACTTCAATTCAGAGAAACGAGATCATAAAACTTTACATATATATCATCGGTATACAATATTATTTTCAAATTTTTTGATTATTTTTTGTAATTTATTATGATATAATCATTGATTTTATATTTTTTTTGATAATATAACAATATTAAGAGATTACAATATCCATACACTAAAGACGCCTTTTAATATTTTTAGAAAATTATAAAACAATGTAAATGACCAGGATTTACATTAACCATTCAATAATCTGATTATTTAATTCAAAATTTTGGTTGTTGTGCAAAACCACAACAGAATGATTAAACTAAACTTTAACCTCATATCAAATCAGTGATCTATGTTATCTGAAATACTATTTAGTATTATTAAAGCTCGTATGATTGCGTATTGTATGCCTATAAAATGTGACTTGTTGCATAAGAGTCATAACAGAATTAAAACATTCATAAAACATTATAATGCTAAAGCAAGTAAACATTTTATGTAATGATTATGTACAGTATATAGTGATATTAGAAATTTAAGCATACATTTCTTTATATGTGGGTTTTCTATGTGAAATCTGAAATTTTATGTAGTTTTTACACTATAAAATTAAAATATAACATCATAAATTTTTCTGCTATATTTACAATTAAACTTGTTGCACAAGATTAAACAATTGATGAAAATATGATGATAGTAAGTAAATATTTTCTGTACAACATTAAATATTAATATACAGTTTTTTAAATGATAACGTTATGGTTATGTCTTGCACTTGAAGGCAATGGAGGAAGTACGGAATCTTGTGTTATCAGTTCCTTGCTTAATTCAGCGGAATGTAACTAGTTAGCTTTTTAATGATTGCTAATAGCCATCTTCTTGGCAAGTAAAAATATTTTTACTTAGCAAACTGTTTATTGTAACTTTAACCAATGATGTTTATGATGCTATTCAAAAAAATACTTATTTCCAGCAAACATCTTTAACAATAATGAGGAAATTAATTTAAATATAAATTTTTAAGTTAACAAATTATGACAATAGAATAAAATAAATTTAAAAAATTAAATGATTATGAAACTTTAGTGGTATATTATTTTTAAATTAATGTTTGCAGTCATTTTTAATTGTGGTCTTGTATTAATAATATTATCATCATTAGATTTGCAGTTTACTTTCTTTATTACTCATCTCAATGCGATTTCAGAGTGAGGTTCTATATAAATCTCAAATTATCATCATCATTTTAAAACATTCTCTATTATTTTTATTTATAGAATACTATTACCATGAATATATATGTAACTTAATTATATTCATGGCATTCAATGACAGGGGACCTAATTGGTAATTTCAAATTAATCAACATTTTAACTTAGGGATCATCTTCATTATCTTTTTAAATAAACAAAGTGGAACTCTGTAAACGCCACCATAAATGTCAGTTGTTATTCAAGATAGGATTACAGTTGTCATAGAAAACTAATCTTCAACATATTTTGAATAATCAGTTTAATATTACAATGATGCCTGATAATAAATGCTAAAATTTATATTGTAATTATTAATAAGAATGATGACATATAAATTAGTACTCTACAGTTTCTATTATTATCAAGCATTTTCTTCCTTTTTATGTACTGTAAAAAATATAAATAACGATCTAATTTATAATGATATCTTATATTAATGCAGTGTTATACTTATCTATACACAGGTTCAAAGTCTATCATCACACTATGATAGTCAAATTGCAATTTATAGCCAATATCATCTCATGTAAAATAACTACACTATGTTGTACAATTCTTGATGTGTTGATAATGAATACATTTGTACTAAACCAAATGATTTTAATCCAAAATCAAATACTGGTAGTTTTTGCAGTAAAATGAGAAAATGTTGATAAGGTTTGCAATCGAAGTAAGGAAATGCAGCAGATTAGTCTCATTACACTTGTCTCTACAATTTAAACATTTTGAAAGATTATCAATTTACAAATTAATAGCAGTTATGTGAAATGGAAACAATGACTCAAATAATCTCAGAAAAAAAAATGAACAAAATAAAATACAGAAATAAAAAACATAATTTGGTAAATGGCAATGTATTCAGAATACTCAATTTAGTGATACTGTAGAACAAACAATAAATTTCAAAGAATATTATAAAACTGCAGTACATTTTAATATTTCTATTTATAGAATTATAGTTTTACTATACTAAAAATATATATTTTGTGAATGTTTAATGTTCTGTCATACCAGTATCTAATGAATTTTTGTATTTTTTATGACTGGAGAAATAAATATACCAGTATTTAAACAACTGATACAAATGAAATACTACTGAAATAAACACAACAAAAGATTGCGTAGTGATTTTAAAGTTACATGTTAATAACAATCGCAGTACTAATTATTACATTGATTTAGTATGACAGTCTGTAAAGAATTCATATTAATTATTATGTATATTAATTATTAATAATTAATGTAATGATTGATCTGGTAACAAAATGAGAAGGAGAATGTATGGGTGCTAACACAACACATTATCTAAATCAATTAAATTATACAAAAACATATATTAATAAAGTAAAACCACTTTAAATTATATAAAAATAATTTGGGTTTGTAAAGACTGTTAGTAGGGCTTGTATAGTTAAAATGAAATGTTTTTTTTTCTGATCAAGTGTTATCACCAGGACGTATTCATAATCCATTTGCTTAGTTACACAGTGAAACGTCACAAAGATACTACAGTATTGAGTAACACATTTAGGTTTAAAGGTCAAATCAAGTCTGATAAAAAGAATATGTAAATTTTTTTTAATCTGATAAAATGTGAAAATGATACAAAGTAAAAATTAAACTTACAGTAGAAGACAGTAATTTCTGAAGGCACATATTTTCGAAGCATTTATTAATAAAATTTAATTTAATATGGTAAAATTAATAACAAATATTTAAAATGCGTATTATTTTGTATTATATTTAAAGGAGCGCTCCCCAATGCTGATCAGGTTGGACCCTAATATATATTCTATAATCTTGTGCGTTTATAAATAGGCTTGGACAGGCAAGTTTTTAGTTGCAATAAAATTATTTAGACTGGCGTAAACTTGAAAGGCAACCAAACCATTAAGATGCTATGCACTTATGATTTTAGGTGGCTGTAGACATTCCTCCTACTTGGGCAATCTCTTAAGGTGGCCCAAGACCCTCCTAGCAACTTGATCATCTCGTCAGGTGGCCCAGGAACCACCTAGCAATTGGGCCATCTCGTAAGTAAGGTGGCTTAGGACCATCTTCTTAGCAATTCAGCTCGTAAGGTGCTGTTGCTGGACCCACCAAAAAGTTTGACAATCTCATAAGGTCGTCTTGGAGACCCACCTAGCAATTGGTCCATCTCGTAAGGTGATTCAGGGGTCACACTTTATTTGGACCATCTTATAGTTCAGTGAACCGTGACAAAATGTTAAACCTAAAATTGTCTTCTCTGATCTGTCATAGGAAACTAAGCATGGAATATAAGTAATAAAGTACAGTACATGGACTTGTCCAAGTAATTAAATTTGGAATGGATTCAGAGGCGGGACAGAGTAAGTATAAAGGGGTCTTGGTCACATGCTCACTGATGTTGTTAAACATTCTATATTCAGATTTTTTTCAAATTGAATTATGTTGATTAATAGCGTGTAAAGTTTTCTTATATCATGGTGATCTCTACTAATATCATTGGCAATTATTTAATTTAAACAAAGCACTGGTAACTAGAATAATGACTACATTCAGTATTTTTTTTAAATAAATAAATAAATACAGTACAAGAAAATAACAGAAAAATAATCACTAATGGAAGTAAAATTTAATCAATATGGCTGATCCCGAAAATGAGTACAACGATGGTGCCTGAGATGCTTGCCTGATATTCACAGGGTCATCAGTTAAAATCCTGTGTAGGTCAACAATTTCTGACAATAAAAAATGACCACTCCTTAAAATTAAAAAATAAGTTAATAGTGTATGAAGAATTACATTTTGCATCATGTAATTTGGCAAATATACTTGCTGAAAAAATTGCCACAACATTCTAAGCATTCCAGATCTAGAATGATTTTCATGTCAAGTGTTTAATGTCAATGTCATTACAGTACCTGTTATTTGGATTTAAAAAAAAAAAACATTCTTGAAATTATTTTTTTACATAAAAAATAAAAATCTATAGGCCCACAAATTCAGATTTTTTTCAAATTGAATTATGTTGAATAATAACGTGTAAAGTTTTCTCATATCATGGTGATCTCTACTAATATCATTGGCTTGCCTATTATTCACAGGGTCATCAGTTAAAATCCTGTGTAGGTCAACAATTTCTGACAATAAAAAATGACCACTCCTTAAAATTAAAAAATAAGTTAATAGTGTATGAAGAATTACATTTTGCATCATGTAATTTGGCAAATATACTTGCTGAAAAAATTGCCACAACATTCTAAGCATTCCAGATCTAGAATGATTTTCATGTCAAGTGTTTAATGTCAATGTCATTACAGTACCTGTTATTTGGATTTAAAAAAAAAAAACATTCTTGAAATTATTTTTTTACATAAAAAATAAAAATCTATAGGCCCACAAACAACTAACATAACATCTGTGTAATTCTACATACAATTTACTGAATAATAAGAAAATTAAATATAGCTTAAAAGCTCCGGCAAGAATTTGCATGAATACTGATGAAAGGATTAAGTCAGATCTTGAGTTAAGTTTGAAGAATTCTATAGAGCTCTAATCGCAGATGTATTAAATTTCAGTAATATAAGCATCCAATGTATCTGGCTCTGTGCTCTTGCACTACCAGTTCACATCTGGTAAAGACTTTGCAAAGGTGTAAAGCTATACCCCTGCCATGCCAGGAGGGGCTGTTTTATCTTGAGCACAGCAAGGCTGTCTTCTTAACTAATTATTACCAACCAGGAATGCTGCATTTAACAGAGTTAAAAAAAAAATTAAAATTATTCCAAATTTTGATGAAGATTTCAAATATATTTTATAGGAGTTGGTATCCCAGTTATAAATAATTAGAATATTTGACAACTAATGTAAATTTACAAAAACCAATTATTTAATTAATATTAGAGTATCTTCCAAGAGTAATTAATTAATTGCCAGAGTAATAAATCACTATTAAATTACTTCTAAATTTTTTAAAAAACCATAACATTAATTATTTCCTACAATACTCGGACAAGTAAACGGATAAAATATTTCCCAAATATTTCTCATAAAATTATGAGCTAAGAGTTTGATGTTAAAAGTGTGAAACATATATACAGTACTTCACCACCTATCAACTTGAAAATAAATAAAAAGGCGACTGCCAAAAATAGTTCTTACTTAATCTGTTTCTAAACATTTTTTTTGACAATGAAATTCAAATCAGTAATGTTATACAAACAAGAACAAGTTTCAATTTATTATTTCAAATTACTTAACACATGCACTAGAGTTTAACTAAAATATTGTTAATGTCAACAAAACCAAATCTAGAATATTATACGGAATACAAAAATGTAACAAATATCTAAAAAATAAATGAACCAATTTTTCTCTTGAGTCTAATATACTTCTTAATTACCCTTGATCTTAAAAAATAGTTTCATGATGGGCCAAACACCTTGAACTCTACAGTTTTCATTTTAAAAATCTGTCTTTCAATTTGTATAGTATTAGTGGAAAATTATTTCACTTTCTGTAAATTTGTAAAAAAGCAAAACTGATCAAATGTATATGCCTGAACAATGTGAGAAAAATGATTTAATATAATGATGATGTGGATTAATTCAAGTCCACTGATCTACAAATGCATTCCAATTAATTGGAATCAACATTCTATATGCTAAATGGTTTTAATTAATTAATACAAGAAAGGATGTCCTTATTAATATTCAAAATTGTTAAGATAATTAAATATGATATATCCCAAGTTACCTATCTGTGGTACACATTGGAATGTTTGATTGAACGACTCGCTCTTGTTATAACATGATAAAAGAAAGCATAGACAGTGAGTTAAACTATTGTTCGGGTGTATTGTGCCTAATCTCTGGCCCATACATTGCATCCACTAAGCGTGAAAGACCTTACCTACAATACAACACAATACCTATGCCCACAATTCAGTTAAAACAGACATAATACAAAAATTATAGTATATATTTCAAAATTTTACTTTGTCAGTATAATCTTAACCATTAATCAACTAAAAACTATTTAAGTATTTCATTCTGTAAGTATAAATCTGAATTTTGAAAAATCATTAATTGATTTATTAAAGTTGAATAATATTTGATATTACAGTATGATAGTATAATTTGCTAAAAATATATGTTGGATATATTTAAAATATATAACTTTATCACATTCAATATTAATATTACTTAACAGACACTGTTCAAATTATACTGAAATTTAGATTGAGGCTTCACATTAAACTATAGTATAAAATACTAACCCATGAAATACCACCAGCAAATAGACATAATAAGACTAAAACAATATCATCATAAATATTTCTTGTAATATAAATGAAATACAAGAATATGTAGACTAACTGGATCAAAAGTATTAATTAATTATTTATGTTGGAGAATTAATCAATATCATATTTTGCATAACAAAAATATTAAACTCATCTGTGGAAATAAATGAACTGTTGTAAAACAAAATAATATTCAAATTCAATATTGAAAATTTAACCCTTGAATGTGTATTGGATTTTTAAACAAAAATGGCAATGTATGTGTTTTGAAAGAAAACAGGAAATTGAAAGTGTGCGTTTTAACAAAGGAATTACACTTTTTAAATCCTAAATTAACAGTTGTCTATTCCATGGAAAGCCAACTTCATTAATTAGTAGAAGTGGCAAAGGTTAATATACTAATATTTGATTTTTTGTGATAAACAATAAATAATTTAAAGAATTATAGGTAGGCCATACAATACAAATGCCCTATGGCAGGCCAAATTGAAGTTAGATAGCAATTTCCTAATTAATTACAGGCTGGTATTATTAGGGTAATTTATTTTTGAATAGATAATTGTCATAAATATTGTTTAAAATAAATATTTGGCAAACCTGTCCATGAAATTGTGTTCTGCCATTAGGAATATGATCTGGTAGGTAATACAGTCGACAGCTAGATAACAAGTGGCCACCATTTCCCCTGTCGGCCCACAGTAACTGAAGCTCAGCAATAGAAATCGGTGCTGTACGGGATGTTCGTACATAGAAAAATTCGCCCAAATTCAACACCTTCCATATACCATCTTTACAATATTTGAAGCCCTTATAAAACGTATATGAACCGTGTTCCCCGCATGGTGAGCCAATAAACTGTAAAATATATTAAGAGAAAAATAAATTATTTTTTTACTTATAAAAATAAACGAATATTTAGAAACTTTGCCAAGGACATTACGACTTTGTGCACGTAAAAACAAGGTCAAACTTGAATAGCAAACTTTGATTACTGCCTTGGTATTGAGGCAAACAAGCGAGAGACCGCCAATAATATCACTAAAACTCGGACAAACAAAACCGTCTAAAAACCTATGAATATCACATTATTGAACTATATATATTCAAGAGTAAACTGCTAAAAATTCAAAAACTGTACTTACCTGGATGCTATACTTGTCCATTTCTAATTTCTGGTAATATTAGACCGAACGCAAAAGCTCGGAGGCTCAATACACACTTGTTGTTCCAACGTGACGTCACAATTACTTTGGTCTCATTTGAATAATTTATTTGACTCGCTAGCTATTCTATTCTGCGTTCAACATGATTTGCATGTATAAATAGGCACTATCGAAACCAGAAAGCAAAGGGAGGGATTTAATCTTCTGGATTTTATATCATTGTTTACTCTCAAATTTATGATACACTGTCCTTGCTTCACTGAACACAAGCTCTTTAGAATTTAGATAAAATATCTACGCCAATGAGATAAGATAAATATTCTGTTTCCAAACTTTGTGGAATATTTTACTAACGGTGAAGCATAAGTTTTGATATAAAATCATGAGATTCTATGTCATAAAATTTTCTTTTTTGACGTGACTCTAATGTGTATATGCTAATAGTATACTTGAAAATGCTTTATTATTATGATGTAAAACATTTCTATATAATATAATCAATAAATTAATAATATCAATAATAATTATTATTACTGTATATGCTTTCAGCACACCATGTGGCATATGCTATAAACCTCAATTAATGACATTTGTTTCTAAAAAGAACCGTTTGGATTGTAATGTTTCCCCAATCTGTATTATCAATTATATTATCAATAATTACACTGTACAGTAATGAAGACATAATGACATGTATATATAACTATACTATAATAATTACAATAAGTATTATTATTATTACTATTATTATTACTGTAACAAAATATTAATTATTATTAGTAGACCTACGCCTAGTAGCATTACTCATCATTAGTTAATATTAGTATTATTATTTGGTTGATTGATATCAAATTTACAATTAAAAATTCAGATTATGAATGGTATCATTTAATTTAAAAGAAAACATACTACTCAAATTTTCAAAAAGCCCCTACCAAAAAATCAACTAATTACTACACCATGTACCACCACCGCTGTAATAAATAATCATTAAAGGTAAAGATAACAATTTACAGTACATTGCAATACAGAGTACTTATTCCATCTACAAATCATCATGACGTCATCGTTTTGCCTCGTATACGCAGCAAAGAGCAGCCGCGTGTAGAGAGGTCATCCTGGTTTGTTTACATTCCGAGGGTCGAGAGGTGGATGATCAGTTGAGTCGAGGAAAGACAGCGGCAAGGGGAATCACCGAGTTTTGTTTGTTTTTTTCGGACTCAAGTGAGTGTTAGAATTTTGAAACTTTGCTTTTAATAAACTGCCTGTGTATCCTATACCTTTCTATTTAGCTTTTTAGGGATTAGTGTATTCGATCTTACAGATTGTAATGTGTGGGGTAAATGTCTGTTTCATTTCATCATCTAGGCCGAGCCTAGGTCTTGGTCTTAGCAGGGAGTTGTTATAGCTAGGGCATGGAGGTATAAACCTCCATGGCTAGGGCTAGGCTAGGGCCTTGAAGTTGTGACAGGCCTTGTATCGTCAGCCTACAAAATTTATCCAAAGCATACTCAGGCTACAGTAGGCTAGGTCAAACCAACTCTGTTTGTGTAGGCTAGATCCAACCGACATCGATTGTTACTCTATCTTTTTAGACTGCTGGTTGAAATAGAGTATGACCATGGCCTCTAGGCCTAGAATAGAAGCATAAAGATTTGTTTTTTAAATACTATCGTCAATATTTCAGAAATACTGTATTTTGTGAGAAGAGAAGTTTTATTATGGTTTAATTTTGGTCTAAATTTTGGTTTAAAGTGTTTAAATGATATATGATGAACGATTAAGTTTGACCAGGGAGTTGTTATAGTTGTTATGGTTTAACTAGGCAATTAAAACAGTGTGATTAAATAGATCTTTAACACTAATTTTTATAGATTTTAATCTTCAAAATACAAAATGGAAAAACAGAACATAAAATTGAACAAAAACAATAGGAGTTTACAGATCATTGAAGTTGGTGGTATTCAGAATTTGCATATATACTTTTATTATTGTAAGATGTATTTTTGTATAATATATTATAAGTATTTTGTAAAGAAGACAGAATTTTTTGATAGTTCAATAATTTTGATATAAGATTATTGAATCGTCTCTAATTTTGATATAACACCATGCAATATATCAAATGTCTTTGATTTTTATTTTTAGGTCACCTCGGCCTTTGCAAAAGACAAGATAGCACTGATGGAAAGTATCATGTAAACATAAAACTACAAAATAACAGTGGACACTCGAGAAATCATTTAACAGGAGGTCATATAACAAAGTAAGATTTGTCAGTAAAAGAGGGCAAACCAAATAAGAAGTGAGGAGGATGGATGAACCTGCGATAAGAAGAGGAAGAAAGTGCACAAGAATATTGTTCCTGTCTGGGTTTCTGTTGACACTTCTAGGAGCTGGACTATTGACAGGCTGGTTGATATGGGGAAACCGGGAGAGGTTTTACAAAGAGGTGCTACTTCTACTGCTACTACTCTTACTACTACTACTACTGCTGTAGGAGACTACAATTAATTTTCATTACTTTCTAGTGCAGTATCATACTGTTTGGTATTTATTGATGTCAGTATTTGTAGATAACTATCTCTATCACATTTTATTATTAATTTATTCTGTATATAATATTTAGTTGTTTTTTTGCCTTACAGTATGGCATTGTACTAGATGCAGGTTCATCACATACTAATTTGTTTGTCTACCAATGGCCTGGCTCGAAAAAAAATGGTACAGGAATTGTAAAACAAAGAGGTGTTTGTGTGGTAAAAGGTAAGTGGAAAGGGTTAGCGGCCATCAGTATTAGTACTGCTCCAAAATTTAAAGAGAGTGGGAACGTAAAACTAGTGGTTGGGGATACGTATGGTATAAATCATATCTGGTGCTTCTTTTATTCGTCTTCAATGCGTCTATTTGGTAAAAGTGAGAAAGTAGTAGCTGTTTCCTATCGACCATCTTGGATTTGCCATCTCGGAGAGAGAAAAAAAATAAAGTGCCATCATTCTCCTTTTTTCAAAATATTAGGA
>NW_022705543.1:4167743-4178032 GCF_011630105.1 Anneissia japonica
AATATATATGTTATACAGTATATATATACATATGTATGTATATTGGTATGTATATATGTATGTTTGCACTTCGCATATGTCTCTGAGCAAGGTACCTGATGGGGGTTGCCTCCTACTGCACCAATATGGGCTTCAACACTTAAGCATGAAGACCCAATGAGTAGATAAAATAGAGGGCTTCGTGACCTAAAAGAAAGGCGTTATATAAATACCAAAAAACAAAAGTTAGTCCACTTGCTGATAATTTTAGATAAATTGGTTGTTATTCAATTTTCCAGTGAGACCAGTCCAGATATAAGCGATGCTATTCTTAATTCTACCCGACGAACCATCAGTTCATATCCATTCAATTTTACCGATGATCAGGCTCGCATCATTACAGGTACAGAGGAAGGCATATTTGGTTGGATCACCACTAATTTCCTCCTGCACTCTTTTAATGATGTAAGTAATGTTCCTACCTTTCGTTTGTCTCGCATTTCCTTATTCATTTGCTCATCTCTTCGTACTCCATCCCTCTTCTGTATCGCATCCTTTCTTTTCCTCTCTTCTTTCACCTCACCTTTTCATACTCTCATTCACCTTTAACATAATATTATTATTTTGCTTGGAACAAGTTCCATAATTTGGTTGCTGCAGTATCTCCCAAGTGATTGTGATTAAAGGACTCTTTTTTTCTATCTTTATGATTATTATTTCTTCTAATTAGAAACCGAATCTGCTAAATATCATGAAAAAACTCTTGCCATTACATGAAGGGAGATCTAGATTGTCAGGGCAGTTCAGTAGAGTACTTCTGTGTCGCCCTCTATAGATTCTGATTTATAACATAGCATACTGAACATGCATGCAATCAAGGGATGGCTTTATAAACCTGCAAATAAATATGATATACAGCAATATATTCCTCTTTGTTTATGACCTAATATGTCGGGCCTAGGACTGAAGACATTCTTGCAACATGGAATGTCATGGGTGATGATATATTAGTTAAGTATTCTTAGATACTTTCCCTGTGAGTGAACATGAAATTAAAAGGATTTATTTATTGTATTTGATAATCAAAAATATTGATAAAATTGAAGTATGGATATACTTAAGTAATTTATTATTTGATTAATTGATTACTCTATTACTGATGTTTATGAAGTAATCTTTCATTGAATAATTGCAGGGATCATCATTAGAAAGACATGTTCGGAGTTTAATTTTTACAGAGGACGCAGTTTCAACTGTTGGAGCTTTAGATCTCGGCGGAGCATCGACTCAAATCACATTCATTCCAGAAGACCCTGCATCTCTTACCGACGATCATAGCCAGTACTTGAGACTCTACGGTACTAACTATACTGTGTATACACACAGCTACCTATGCTATGGCATGAATGAAGCCAGAAGGCAACTGTATGCCAATCTTATAAAGGTATTAATCTTGATTTGATAACAATAATAATCATAGTCATAGTAATAATGATAATGATGTAGGTTTTTCTAATCTGTTTTGCATTACATTATTATATTAATAATGATGTCTATTGGGAATAATATGGTAAGTAGAGGTGTGCTTGTGGGGTGGAGTGTTTGCTTGGTGTTTGAGTACTTGCCTTTAAACCCTAGTGTCATTAGTTTTTTTTCATTGCTAAACCAACTCATTCAACAAGCATTATTCATCTTTTAATTAACGAATATGCTTGTTGCTGGATTTGAAATACAAAATGTAAAAAATTGTAAAAAAATTAATTATTTTAATGGATTGTTTCATATGGTTTGATAAGTACTTAACAAAGTATAATACATACTCCAAGTATTGAAATACACGCCATCAATTATGTCATCATCACTGATGATGACATAATTAATGTCGAAATATTGAATCCCAACACAATGGCGTGTATTTCAATACTTGGAGTATGTATTATACTTTGTTAAGTACTTATCAAACCATATGAAACAATCCATTAAAATAATTAATTTCGAAACATAATTAATGTCGAAATATTGAATCCCAACACGATGGCGTGTATTTCAATACTTGGAGTATGTATTATACTTTCTTATCTGAGATTAATCAGTGGACCTTTCGGTTGATAAGTACTTTGTATGTAAACTTTTCCTTTTGTCTAAACCAATTAAGGACAAGTGGTCATTTCATACTTGCATCAATTTGTTTACAATAACTATTTAGCAGGCAATGAACTGCTTATAAAAACAAATATAACAGTTCATTATATCGACTTCTAATAAATTGGTTTATTAAAAAGGGAAATGTGTACACAAAGCAACAATATTATGAGTGGAGTTAAGCAGTATAGTTTGGTAAGATGTCTGCCTCCAAATCATTGGGTCCTGGGTTCAGATCCTCTATGAGATCAGGATTGTCCTCAACCATAGCAACCACTCCACATTTTAAGGTCATAGACATGGGTTAGAGAGCACCATTCTATCCTGTAGTAATTATCAACTGTTAGATATTTTAATAAAAGAAATATATGATGAAGGGTGATGCCCAATATGTGTTTGTGCATTTTGATTTAGATTATATTACCTTAGTACTTTCCTTTCACAATCTAGTCATGTTATTTTTCATCATCAGTTGTTTGAGAATTCATTGTAAATCACTTGAAGGCCAAATACTCACAGCTTGTTAAAATCAATAATAATTAATATTTGTATAATTTTTTTTTATCAATAAAAAAAAGATCATTATTTCTTTAATAATAATTGTGTTCATGTTTAGGATGCTGATTTTGCTGAAAATGTTACAAATCCTTGCGGAGCCCTGGGACTTGTTGAAAGCTTTGATGGTGCATATCTTTGGGAAGCTCCTTGTAGTAATAACCAATCAGAGAATGTTGAATTCCAGTCAGCAAACAATTCCAAGTATTACTTCAGTGGTTCCAGTGACCCCGAAGCATGTTTGGTCAAAGTTCGTGAACTGTTCAACTTTTCTGCACCTTGTGAAATTGAGCCTTGTAGTTTCGATGGAGTTTATCAGCCTCCTCCATATGGAAAGTTCTTGGTAAGTACACCGGAAATGTGGAGTCATTGTGTAAGATGTAAGTTATTATATCACTTTTTTTATTGATGCTCACCATATGAAAAACGAAAGATATAAATCCACTACTAATAATAACCATAGGTACAACATCAGGCCTATGAGCAGTGACAATCACTTTCACAAGACAAACATACACACACACACACAATGCTTTACACAAACTAAATCTCAATATGAGGTTTTAGGAGTGAAGTTGTTTTGGTTGTGAGAAAAAATCTGCAACACTGACAGAAATTGAACCCATGACCCTGGGATTGGAAGGCAATCATCTTAACAAACAGGTTTTTCAACTCCACACTGACTAATACATTCACATTTACCAGTTGCAGCACCTCTGGTTGTAGACAGATTTCAAGATTGTTATTTCTCTTGACAGAAAAAAGAAAATACTGAATTAAGAAAAATTTACAATATTGATACATTTGTAAAATCTGGTAAAATATAAAACACACACAAAAGAGGATTAATACAGTAAGTTATATAAACATTAAAAAACCTTAATATCATAAGTAAAACAGAAAAGGTCATGATGAAGATAATTATATTGATATACTTTTTTAAAATAAACTTATGAATAAGCTATATTTTTAAGTTTTGTTCAAATAAATATGGGATCAAGTCCATAATTTGTTAAAATTATCCCCTATTGTGTTTAATGTTCTATTCAGACTACACTCTGTTGCGATCGGTTGCCATGTAATCGGTGGTAATCCAAAACTGATTACTCCCGATCGCAATCAACGAACGCATTCAGACCAACACAAACAAATTTTACATTCTAGGGCCTAGGCCTCCGGTGGCTAGGCCTATGTTGACTGACCTCAGCCAAATAGTGCCTGTGAAATTTGTTGCGATCGGATTCCGTAGTAATCGGGAGTAATAAAGATTGTAGCACCCAATCGCAACGGGTAACAATTGCGATATCGATTACATATCGACTACTATTAGTGAGCTTTCAGACACGATTTTACTTTGCGATTGGGTGCGATTGGGTGTCGCAATTGCTAAAACCGATCGCAATGCGATGCTAGTCTGAATGGGGTATAACTCAACCCTTTATGACATTGATTATTCTGAATATTAAGGTAATGCTTAAAATTAGTTTAGAATCATATGATACATTTCTATAACATTAACAACACTAAAGAATATGAATAAAGTGGTTTTTTTTTTTATTGTTTTTTTATATTGTGATGTTTTTTTGTAATTAGTAATCAGACATGTAATTTCATCACCAAAGAAAAAACAGTCAGATTCTGTTGATGATCATATTGGTATTTGTGGTAACCTTCTGATGATAATGTTGATGATGAGTATGATGGAGTGGAGTTGAATAGCTTGGTGGTGAAGATGTATGCTTTCCAATCCCAGGCTTCTGGGTTCAGTACCTGTCATGGAAGAGGATTTCTTCTGACAACCAAAACAACCCCACTCCCTAAGCCTCATAGTGAGACTTAGTCTTATGTAAAGCATCTTGTGTTTATGTTTGCCCTGTGATGGGGTTGCCACTTTGAAGAGTGATTAAGTTCAATGTTTGGCATATCTTTGGCCCTAGTGCCTAAAGCTAAATAAAAATATCAGTGGTAATGACAATGAAAAATTAGTTAATTGTATAGTTGGATAAATTATTTTTTTATGTAGCTTAATGAATGAATTATAATTTAATTAATTTCATTATGTTTCCATTTTGAATTTATTCTGTAAATTTTATATATTGAAATTCTAATATTGTAATTTTGTAATATATCTTTTTTGTAATGTAACTTATTTCAGCTCTTGCTGCTAGTTTGTATTTTTATATTTTATACCGAAATAAATAAAATTAAATAAAAATAAATTAAAAAAAAAATTAAACGATATTAATAATAACAATGATGAGTTATATGATGATGAGGATGATGGAAATAATTTTGATGATCAATTATGATGATATATGATGCTGATTTATATTAGATGAAACAAAGATAATTTTTGATATAATGATGAGTATGATGGAAATATTAATGTTGATACTTTTGGGCATGATAGTGCTAAAATCTAGTGATGATGAATATGATATGGTAATAAAATTAATAATAAAGGTGAATTGGTAAATTGTAAAGACAGTGCTGATGATACTGAATCTGCATGTACAGTAATGTTTCATGAGTGTTTTCTCTGCAATTCCCTAGGTACTTTTCAATCAGCATGACGTGTGATACCTTTAACACTCTCAGATGACAACAAGAAAATTTATTATCATTGCATTAAATGTAAATGTGAAATTAATATAGAGTGATGCAAAACAAATTGTTGCGTGTCCATTTGAAGATAAAATGAATGCCAACCTTGAACTAGTACATCAACACCCTGTGAACTTTTTGAATTAAGTTCCACGAATAATTACGCATATTCTAGTATCTCCCTCCATTATTTAAATGTTTGAGATTACATGCTGTGGGATACTGTATATTGTTTTCTGTGAGGTAAAACCTGACAGATTGAATGTAGTTTCATGTTTGCTAGAAGCCAACTGCTGCTCCTATTAGCATGCACATTAAGAATGTCTAATTTCACATTTTGGCGACAAGATTTCTGCACTTAACCCGTAGTATTTGAGCTTGCGGGAGTAGAGTGGTTCGTTATGAGGCATTTGCTCCTGGGGCATACTTAAAATCTGAGTTGCGATTGGCAATAATGTCTCATGCTATTGTATTTAACTATTGGTTTTGTGTGCATAATTTTATGTTATATGTTTGAATTATTGCTTGGAATGGATGTACTGTATTTGTTACTATTTCTTAATAAATTATTGTGTTTGAATGATAAATAGTAGATATTGTCAATTGTATTTTTTTTAGGTGGTTTAAAACCGTTCTTATAAATTTTAATCGCACATCCATCCTTCATTTCACTGAAATGTATACTGTACGCCCTTTGCTGTGCCATCTTTATTAGCTGTAATGTATTATTTTATGTTGCTAGGTTACAAATCTAGAAATGCTTACTCCTGCACTTGATATGTTTTTAGTTTGCTTAAATGATGCTTTATAATTTTCATATAATAATAATGAGCAATTAGTAGAGTTTTATATCATACACTAGTGGAAATTAATAAACAAAGGTTAGATTAATGCATGAACAAATTCCTGAGGGCCTGCACTAATGAAAAATTATGCATGGTTGAGGATAAGAAAATAAAATTAGGAGTTACAGTGATGACATCACAATTGCCTAATAATAATAATTATATCATCTTTCAAATGTTTAGTTTTGATTATTCGAAGATTTTGACTGTTCAAGTAATGAAAAGTAATATGAGAAGCAAAGTATTATTTGGGCATATCTCATTAGATAATTACTATTTTAATTAACTTGAGTAGCATAGCACCGTGGGCTATCCAAGTAGAGCACTTGTGTAATTCTGCACTATGTTGTGTTCACAGGCATTCAGTGGGTATTACTATGCTATCAACAATCTCAACCTCACATCTAATGTCACCCTTAATCAGCTGAACACGACAAGAGATGAATTTTGTCAAAGAAATTGGACAGATGTAAGTAGAAATTCAAATTTAAAACAAGATCGTAAATTATTTATATCGGGAAAGCGAATGATGGCAACCTTGGTGGTTGGAAAGTGAATACATTTTAAAATGTGATGAAAATGGATACAAAATGAATACAGAATAGATACATCTGCTAAAAATTTAATGTTACGGATTAGATCAATCTTACAATTAAACATTTCTTTTGAATATTGTTATGTTTTATGAAATTATTTAATTTGCATTTGTTTATGAATGAACATCTCATGTTATACACTAAAATTATAGAGTCTGAGCTTGTTTTAAAAGTTATACTCTTGTTTCTAATACTTTAATTAATGATATCTTTGTATGTAATTCATACTTAGGTTTTGGAACATACAACACATTCTCCATCTCAATGCTTCTTCATTTTTAATGTTTTCTTACCTCCTTCAGATTAAGGAGATCCCAGGCCTACAAGACAACACACACGTGTTTTGTTTTGATATAAACTATGTGTATGTACTGTTAGTAGATGCTTACAATTTCACCCAAGATAACTGGAATATTGAATTTGTGAGAGATGTAAGTTGTATTTTCAGCATTCCATTCAAAATCTTTGATACATCCACCATTGAAATAATAACACAGAAGGCCATGAATTCACCTAAAAAGTAATGATCACCAAAGGATTATAAACCAAAGGCCACAAACTCGAACCAAACCCACTGAGATATAGGTTTTGGTCATTTCTTGTTTTTCTAAGATCCCTTCCAAATGTACCCTTTTAAAAATGAAATTAATTGTATCTCTTTCTCAGTACATTCCTAGGTAACCTTGGCTATATGATAAAATATAAAAATAATGATTTATTATTTATTGCTATCTATATATATATATCAATCTACTGACAGGTTTTGTCAATATCTGTCCCATCTATTGCTGCTTGCCATGCATGATAAATGAAAGACCTCTGCAAACATATTCAAAATTATATTAATATCTAATCATTCTGACTCAGAAATGGCAAAACTGTAAAATGACTGATGTTTTGATTGTGATTTTTGAATATTGATATAATCTAAATGTACCTATTCATCCTGTTATTGGCATTTACACTGTTGAATAAGATGAAATGAAAATAAAATAAATAATATATAAATGTACCTACATTATTATGATTTTTTTTTTTTTAAGTACTGTTATTAGTAATGTTATGATTATGATTCGTTAGTTTTTATAACATTTTCAGTTTCCTATGATTAAAAGTCCAAATACAGGATGTCTGTTATTTCAAGAGTCACCTACTGTACTGGGTGTCCCTACTCTTTATTGTGGGTAGCTTCCCCTTCTTACTCTGTAGATAAATTCCGTTTTGGATACCTGAACCCCTGCTGGTACTTGAAAACTTTGCCTGCTTGGTACCCCTACTCCCTGTGACTCCCTTACTCTTTTTTTTTTTCCCTTACACATTTTTCCTGTGCCTGTATTTTATTTTAGGAGCTTTTAATAATGAATTTGCGATAATGATCTATGGATTAGAATTGGAAAATGAGATTCATATTTCTTAGCTATAAACTGAAAAGGATTATGAACCAAGGCCACATATTTGAACTTAGAACTTTAAGTAATTGTCATTGATTGTTCCCCAGTGTTATTTTTTTTCCAAAATGGACATGTTTAGCAATACATCAACCGCAAGAAATGGAATGAAGTATATTCTGCAATTGTTCCCTTCACTCATAAGTATGCTGTATGATAATTAATGATGTGTTTGGGCTAGAATTATCGTGTTTGTGTTTGTATGCAGAAAGTCTTCATAGGTCATCTGTATGTCATGTTTTATATTAATGAAACAAATGAAAAGGTAGCACTTTTTGACTAACGATGAATTTATTTCACAAGCTTTTGCCCCAGTCAATGGGGCTTCATCAGGTGAGTGAAGTGTTACACAAGGTACAGCAATATACATGGATATCACAAAATGATATAATTAGATGTTTTATATTAGGTTTAATTTTTTTTTTCCTGCAATAAAGTGTTACACAATTTGTGCTATCTTGAGATAAATATCATAGTATAAAAATAGAAAGAGTGGCTGATGAAAAAATAATTGGGTTAAAATTTGACAAGATAAATTAGCATATTACCATGGCGATACTGATACAGTGGTAGCTCTAGCATTTTACCATGACGATACAGATACAATGGGTCTAGGAATATGCATTTAATGGTGGAAAAGTTGTCCACCATAGGATCTGAAAGTTTATGGCAGAGGTGAGCGGTGCTACCAAGCCTGGTCAGGGGACCAGAGTTTAAATCCTAGTTGCAACCTAATTGGGCAATTTTAGCTAATTTCTGAGACAATTCCAAAATGTTTTTCTTATTTGGTCTAACAGTCTTTTGCTGAATAGGGAGCTCGACCTGTATTTGAATTACTGTTGGCGTCAGGCTACACCTGCCATACATTTCAAAACGTGAATGAAATTCAAAATGTTGTCTGTACACACAATATTTGTAGAACATGGACATAGTTTTTATGGTGAAATAATTGATGTTGTCACAAGTGTTTGGCTGCTAGTTATTAGGAACAGTAGGGTCTACCTATAAGCTTAATATACAAGGTACTCTAAAATATACGGTGTACAACCATCTCACTGAATGCTTTCAAATTTTAGTAAAGTGGCTAATTTAGGGGTGAATTTTTATATTTTGTTTAGTCTGGTAAAAACGTTTTACAAAGAACATTTATAATATTATTTATTTATAATATTAAATCTCACGAAATAATGTTTGCCCTACCTGACGTGCTATAAGTACTGAATGCTCAGTACATTCCCAAATGCTTGGGGAAACAATTTTTAAAGTATTCCTGTGAGAATCGAACCCACGACGTCCAGGTAACTACTCTGATGTCTGACCCACTAGACCACCGAGCTTGCGCTTGGTGGCTAGTGATGAATCTGATCCCAATATTAAATCTGATTTTGTATTGTTTTGACTCTATGCTTTTATGTACTGCATAGTCACAAACAATTTTCTATTGTAATCTCAAACCAGGGGCAGATCCAGAGATGTCTGAAACGTGGGTGAAAGGGGGGGGGTGTGCGATTGAGAGACAACACTGCTCTAGTGGGGTTGTTTTCCAGACGTCTAGAAATAGCCTTTGTGACGTTTTGGGTGGTCAATATGTTTTTTTCTTTCTTTATTTCGTTTTTTTTTACTTTCCCAGCCTCTTCAGTTTTAATTTGGCCAACTTACTGTACTATTATTTTACAGACAAAACAACATGCATATTGGTAAATGTTTAGAAGGGGGAGAGGGGATTGCACTACCCTTTAGCAGAATGCTGTTAAGAGGACTCATGAATAAATTATGTGATTTACTTCGTTTCCTATTTAATTGTGGCATTCAATAGATGTGTTTCTATCATGTCATCTAAAATTCAATAGTATTTACTGTGAATGATTAGCTTTTGTAGCATCAGTGAATAGATAATAAAAGAGGAATTGTGAAAGGAAATCTTTACTTGATGAAAGAGGATTTAACTTAGATTCTGAAAGCAATACAAGAAAATTAATCTTCAGCCTCATAAATCATGTCAACTAAACAGTTCTCTGCATAATTAAATTGAATTTTGTTTTAATTGTTTCGTCTATGTCCTGTCTCTTATACACATCTAGATGTGTATAAGAGGCAGATGAAAGACCTCTGCAAACATA
>NW_022705543.1:4178401-4180824 GCF_011630105.1 Anneissia japonica
ATACACGATTTATTCCTTATGTATACGACTCGTATGTACTAGTGTGTGATATTATCTGCATACATAAATTCCCGTTTTTCCTAATTTCAAAAAATTATAGTTAGTCAATTGAATTTTATATAGCCGTTATTAAACAATAATTACTGTCTCTTATACACATCTAGATGTGTATAAGAGTATAAATTTATGTGTATATGTATGTATTGGTTAAAGGGCTATGCTTGATACGATAGGATTTTTTTTTTCAATTTCTAGATAAAATTAATATACGTTATCATTTTCCCAAACAGGTGGATGGCGCTAACGTTGGCTGGTCACTAGGTTACATGGTAAATGCGACAAATGGCATCCCAACAGAGCCACCATCGTTACTGATACATGAGGAATTTTTCTATGGACTTTTAGCTTGCTATAGTATCATTGCATTTGTGGGTGTATTAATGTTATTAGTTTGTGCACAGCGTAGATGGAAACAAAAGAATGTTACAACATATGTTTCTATTTAAGGTAAAGATTAATTGTAAATATTTAAAATTAATGAGTTTTATGTTAGAGAATATATATGGTAATAATTGCAATCATTCTGAGGTACTGTAAACAAAGCTTTAAAAGATTTTATTTGAATACTGATAAGATGTGGGCGGGACATGTTTTAATTTGTGTGCTACTATATTCCATTGTGTTATTTGATGGAAAATTAGGAGCGTCTGAAAAGGAAAACAAATTAATGTATTGACATGGTGAGGCTTATTTTCCTATGAATTGCTGTGTGTTACATGATAGACACTGTGAATGGCGAAGTTTACCTAGTGTGCTTATTTAGGTAAAGTGAAAACATTAGTAAAAAATTAAAACTTATTGATTCCTTAACACCAAAAATATGCATAAAACTTATTTTGAATTATTAGTATAAATACTGACAGTAACTTCAAATTATTGTAGATCAAGGTTGTTTGGAGAAGGGGCAAGGTGTGGGGGTTTTGGCTAAGGCACTGAAAGCAGAACAATTTACAAAGAACTCCAAAGTCTTTCCTACTGGATTTTGTGGATATAAAATTTAAATTGCAGTTTAGTGTACGCATGTATGTATAACTTTGTCTTTTATGTTAATCAAATTAAATATTGATATTATTTGTCTGTATAATGTTATATTGCTAATTATATAATATAGACTATTGAATTGTAATTTAGATTATTTTAACTTTTCCAAATGTCAATTTTATCTGGTGCCAAAATGTCCATCAAATGGACACTACATGATTAGATTGAAATTAAATGAAATATTATATTCAATCAATCAATCAATCGTTCCATTTATATGGTGCCATTCCAACGGTTGTTGCTCGTGGAGCCGTTCCAAAAAAAAAAGAAGAGATTATTGAAAAAGGAGCGTCTTGAATAGTGACTTAAAACTATTGTATAGGTTAAATACGAACCGATGTTCTTATGTTATGTCGAATGTGCAACCTAATTGTCCTTTTTCCATTTTCTTATCTTAAGATTAAGAGTTAATTTTTCAAATCGTTCTTTGCCTATATATGCGTAGTCAATAATTTACGTTTTTAGTATTAAGAAGTATTCAGAATAAATCAACTGTAGAATCTTTGTAAATTTATTTTTTAAACTGTCATAATATATTTACATTTAAAAATCAAACGATGTGAAGTCATGGTAACTGATGTGTTGCCATAGTTTTTGAATGGTTGCTATAGCTACCAAGCTGTTGCCACGAGCAGTAGTAATAGGTTGATGAGCTTAGCAAATTAACAGATTTCTATAACTATGCCGTGGGCTCAGCCAGAATTGATTAAAGTTGGCACAGGAAGTCAGCTCATTTTGAATCGTTAATTTCGAGCTATGTTGGGAGGAGATCGTGGTCGTTCAAATCTCATTTGTTCGTGAACCAACATATACGTAAAGTGCTTTTTGGATCTACATTTATATTTTTCATTTTTAAATAGTTTATAAATACAAGAACTTGAAAGAATAAAAAGATTATTTCCTGTTTTATTTGGATATTTAGAAACAATTGGTGAATCATTTCTATTCAGCAGCATCAATGATCTTTGCGGATTGTAGTGAAGATGTTGATGATACTGGTATTGGAGCACCATCATACAGATGGTGAAGACCATGGGCGTCGATTGATGGGGACGGGGGGACACGTCCCCAACTTCTCAAAGTAGGGGACATCATACTTTTCTATAGAAACAAAACGTCAAACCCCACTTTTCAAAGCGAGTGGGAAGAACAACAATTACGCACGACTGTCATGAATTTTGTCTGTTCACTGTGCTCTTTTCCTGTTTTTTCTAATTTAAAACAAAATTATAGTCGATTGAATTTATATAGCCGTTATTAAACAATAATTATACAGTCTTTGACACGAACAGGTCTATTTCGATTTAGTTAAGTGGTGATAC
>NW_022705543.1:4181398-4211090 GCF_011630105.1 Anneissia japonica
CGCTAATTGCTCACTTCATTTGAGAGATGGTGTATGATATACCAGCAGGTTTTGTGCTTTAATTTGCTGGTGAAAATTTCAGTGATGTTACATGTTGTTGCATCTGAGAGTCAGCTTGGTTTTCAATTTAATAATCCCTTTTTTTTAGCTCTATGGTCAGTTTTATTTTTTCTCCACATCCCCAGCGCCCCTGCACAGTATACGGTATCTATATACAAAGATTAAAATTTAATGGTTTTTACCTTGGTTCGTTGGACTGGGATACAAATAGTTTACTCCTAAGATCTGGACACTCATCAGTCACCTGTAGAACCACTGTCTCTTATACACATCTAGATGTGTATAAGAGACAGTGTCTAACTAAAGTTCATCATCATTGATCTAATTAACCGCTGAGATGCACCATGGAAAATATAACTTAATTGTCTTTGATGTATTTACTGAACTTTACCTACTTCATGTAAAAACCAGTCTTATCTTCACACACCTTTTCTCATAGGCCACTTTTCAAATTATAATAAAGGCACGCGCACTCGAGTCGTTTATTATAGCATCGTAAAATGATCGAATAAGCGCCGCGGCGTTTGTAAAATTAATGGAGGTTCCAGTGCGGCGCTTATAAAAAATATTAGCGTGGTTCTTTCCATGCCCGTGCATGTTACCTACCTCACGTTTTTATTGTGTTTTTTTATTCATTTTAACACCTCTAAACCTCATTATAGTTAGCAACCGTCTCGCATCGTGCGGGAAGGTCCCGCATTTCAAAGTAATTTTGGATGAAACACGAATTTTGCAGAAATACATGCGTGATCATAAATTGGTCACGCATTTAGCACAAGTCTATGTGTGATAACGAATTGTCACGAATTCCAGGGAAATGAATTTAAAATTAGAAGAGATTGGTTTTATTAAAAATATAAAACGGTCATGCAGTAATTTTTGAGTCCCTAGAGAGCTTTATCTCATTCGAGGATCAATTTACCGACAGTCTAGGAGGCGCGTGCGATCTTGCGCTTTCATTGTCGCAACCAACCGTTGATTTAAAGTACTACCGTATGTGACTGAAACTGCAGTGTTGTCAGTAGGCATCAAACACGCACGCAGTCAGATAAGTACAGTGAATACTAACTTCACTGATGTATTACTAAAATTCATCAGTAACATACATTGAAACTCAAATTGTACGTGGCTTTAGTAAAAGTGTTGTTTTTAAATACCCGGTATTGTCAACAAACACTCCCTGAAATCGTTTTAAAACAGCAAATACTCAGATCGTCGGAGCGCCAGGGGCCCCTAGACTCCGGTTGAGCCCCCCACTGGTGTAGCCACTCACGCATTTCAAATCTCTCAGGTTGGTAATGGTATACTTTGTATTTAAAAGCCTGTTTCTCGTGCTATTTCTTTACACGTAGGGCAATTATACACTCGATTAAGCGCCGCGGAGCTTAACGGGGAAAAAAAATCAGGTTTGGTGCTGCGCTTATTCGAGCATTTACGGTAATTCAGATGTTTGTGGGCAGAGGCACCGGTATCTTATTATAAATTAAAATGTACTCTAGCTGTACAGTGGTCTTTCGTTAAAAGCTAATCATTTATGCAGTTAATTTCAACAATTTTCAGGCATCTTATTGACTTTCTGAATTTACGTTGTAGACGAAAAATGACAAGGATTCAGAGTTTACTGGCACATTTTTTCATATAGAGTTTTACAGTTATGATTCTATGAATTCTAGTGACTTCCGAACAACAAACAAATTAAAGATAGAGTATGTTTACGCCACCTACAATTTAGAACCGTCAGAAAATGCTAATCATTATCATTAGGCTACAAGTATCTTATTCGAGATCCAGCTGATCTCCTGAATATAATGCACAGAAGATTTGTCTCTTATCTAGTACGGTACTGTTCAAATGTGCATGTGTGAGAGTGTGAAAGATCAGTTGCTTTTATCCGATTAGAATTTTCAATGAAGCCCCAGTTGCCCAGTTTAAGGGGTTGCATAGACAACGTGTGTTCTCGGGTTCAAATCCCGGTTGGGATTACTTTTCTCACACTCGCCTATATAGGCCTATATACATATACGAAAAAAAGTGTTAACCTCACCCCATCTCATCCACACGCACAAGGTCAAAATCCTATCTTGGACCGGAGGGTTGTTTATAATATAAGCAAGAGGTGTGTGTATAAGTATAAATCATTATATCTTGAAATTTATTGTAATTACGTCATTAAATATTCAGACCAATCGCTACTGAGCGTTACGAATGCCGATATACTTGCAAAAACTGTACGTATGAGAGGCAGCATTTGCTGTAGCGATTCATTTGTTGCCTGGGACACCAGAATAAAGGTGAGTACTCATAGAGCAAGTCGATTAGAGTAACACAAAGACCCTCTCTTTCGTGACGTGGGGATACTTTATGGTGAGCGGATTTGCTGACTGTTATGTTTTTAATCACATATTTGGATTTCATGCAGTAAAATGCTCATAACTCCGGCAGTCGGGAATGAATCGAAAGGAAATAGATACAGTAGTTGCTTTGACAGTGGAATATCTGCGTGCACGCTGCATCTCTTTTAACCAGTAAAAGCTCACTTAACATATTAAAGATCTTTTGACGGATATATAAGGTATTTTGTGCAACGTATTGATTTCCTTTTATATAGAATTACCCGAATTTTTGATGTAATGTATTTTAATAATCAAACAACAGAGATCAATATGCACCGATAAATAAACGCGTTTCACTTCGGAGATACTCATTGATTTAATGCATCATGCAAGAAGACTGAGTAAAAATTTATTTGTCGCTAAGAAGCTTACCTTTCCCACCCTCTAGGTTTCTGGGTTCTATTCTTGTAACACGGGGATTTTTATGACCTGTAAGTAAAACAACACCACCTGCTAAGCCGCTAAAGGCTTAGTTTACAGAGCATCGCCCCAACCTGTAAGTGTAGGTCTGTGTAGAGCAGGTCTACTTGCTGTTGCATCAGTAGTGGCGCTAGAGATAAATTATAATTTTTCAATAAAAAAGTTAAGGTACAATTAGTTAACAGTATTTTTTTAATCTGACACAATAGCCGTTAGGATAATGCTCTGCCTATGTCCCACAAACTGACAGCTTAAACGTACGCAAACTTGTTTGAGGGACATGCGTGTTTTCTTGGCTCTATTCTGATTGGCTAATGTTAAGTTTGATTGACACTCCGGAAAATCCATTATTGTCTGCTTGTAAATTCTAAGAAGCTCTAAATTGTACTATATCAATTTGAGAACACGCAACCGTTGAGAGAAATCACTTAGTAAGACACAAATTCAGGAAGGGTCAAACCAATTTTGATAAAAGTTCGAAATCATTTATACCCCTTCCCCCTCACAGAACCAGAGCAAGTATCCTGAACCTGTCACTTAAGCACTGTACAAGCTTTGATAATTTTTAATCCCTCAAGTTTTTTTCTTGAGGCATACTCATTACATAATGTTAATTATCAAATATTGTATTTTTTAATTTATTTCCTGTATTTGATTTTTGGTTACATTTTATATAGAATTTTAGAAGATTGTCTTAACGTAAGATTAATGTTTTATTTCTGAGCTCTGAGACCCTATAGCCATTGTATTCTTTCTCTTCTTGTATACTCACGTTATCGTTACTGCTCTGTCTAATCAAATATCCCTATTAATTAAATACAATAATTACTAATCAATGCAGAACAGTTATTTCAACACTTTATTTGTACAAATCTATCGAATAGGCTTGGAAATTCCGGCCATGGAGAAGATGGAAACTGGAGGAGAGCCTAGGGTGATAACGTCGCCGTCTCGGACGTACTTCATAGTTGGTACTTTGCTTCTGATTGTTGGCGTAGTGGCATTGATCTCCTGGTGCGCCTGGGGTAATCCACAGACAATCTCAGGAATCCCAAACAGCGTACGTCACTTTTATGTTCACGTATCAAATAGTGCGACGTTGTAGGCCTAAATTACAGTGGTGTATCTAAAACGTCGCGGGGGCACTCTTCAGAGAAGCTCCCCCTCCCCCACTGGAAATTTTTGATGAAAATAATATACGTTTAAGTAGTTAAATATCACCTCATGTTACCTTATTTTGCAAGCTAGCGCTCACTCACTTACTTAGGCCTAATTAATCATCGAGCCCCACCCCACCCCAACCACCAAATCCATTTCGATGTAGTTCGTATCTTGAGCTAGGTATGGAGGTTAAAAAAAAAACATTTCATAACATTTGATTTTTTTTAAATAATAAATTTCAAGATTCGTTATGTTTAACAATAATTTAAACAAACGCCATAAAAAAAAAAAACTTAAAGCCCCATTCCCGGGAATGGGGCTTTAACTAGAATGAACGTCGTCAACTGGGCTCTTGCATGGCGTCGGTGGCTTCAGCTTTTTCTGTACAATGATTGGTCGATGCTGGTTGATGAGCAATCCAGCTACACTCAAAATCGTAGATTGCCCTGACTATACGCGTAAGGTTTGCCTGCGTTTGCATCAATACGTCTTACCTAATTCGAATTCGGTTTCAAATCAAATCAAATCAAATCGGTTTGATTGGCTTAACGAAACGAAAAAAGGAAAATCGAATCAATGGTAAAGAATGGAGGCGCGTACTAGACGTGCATTGAAAACGTTCTACGAAATTTGGTTCGGATCGGATGTGATGCAGCTTACTCAGCGTGAACCAAGCGTTACCTTCGGCAAAGAACTTAAATGAGCTGTTTCGCGTATTTGCATTGAAATTGATGGAACATCCGGCCTCCCGCGAATGGGGTAAAATTTGACCATTTGACTAAGTGGAGAAACTACAGGAAACAAACGAACCTGAGCGGCACCTTTAATTATTATTGATATATAGCGCCGCCGCGCGGACGGGATGAAATCGCCCTCCGTGTACCCACAATGCATTTAGAACGGATGTTCCACTATATTGGGAAGCTGCTCTATCTTTTGCTATTTATTATCTTTGCCTTCAGTACGTACTGTACATTTTAGATTCATATCGGTTTTTCATCAAGCAATTTTACTAGATATTTTCAGTGAAGTCATGAAAAGTGCTGTAAAATAGCTTTATACTGATTGCCAACCACTAAACACAGGGTTGGCGTCATTTTACCGTTCCACTGCTATACATCACTCTTCCTCCAATAACAATAGATAATGGATATGCATCCATGCGCCTACTAATTTATAGAAACATGTTAAATAGGAAATTCTGAATCACTAGCTATAACGTTGGCGACACAATAAGCTATCAGACAGGCCAAATTAAACTTCCAACGCCTTGAAGCGAATGTGTAACATATCTTTATGGAACGATCATTCAGAAACTATATAATTGCTAATTATTGAAGGAACGATATGATTAAAACTATTAATGCGTGCGAACTCAAAACTTAAAGCCATGGTCCAGAGGAAACAAAATGAAATTTTGTTCAACTGAATTTCTAAGACGCAAAAGGGTGTTCGACGATTATTGAAAAACAGATTTTTGAATATTTAAAAACTGGGGGTAAAGAGGAAAAGGGTGGTTACGCCTCCTGGTTTTTTTTTATTTATTTTTTTATTTTTTTTAACAAAATGATTTTATACCGGCGGAGGCATAAAGCATGTACTTATTTATATCATGAAATGTTGCTTATTGTTTTTATTATAAGTACTTTTTTTAAAATAAACCCTTTTTGGTTTTTTTTATATAGGCCTAGGCCTATATAATATTTGTAATATTTGTATAATTGTGACTTTCCAAACAGTTTGTTTCAATAAATAGGCCTATATTGATTAATAGGGAACACCCTGTTGTAAAGGGCAGTAGGTAACCTTTAAGTCAACAAAAAATAATAAAGCATGGGTTTCAGAAATCTTAATGTAAATTTATGTATTGTGATGTATTGCTTTTATGTATAGGCCTATTTTAAATGTAGGCCTTATTATTATCAATGGTTTGGGTGTTCATTTACAAGTTGATGATTAATAACCCAGACAATTATTTTAATAATCGGCTACGATTACTAGAATACTGTAGTGTCTACGTGCAATATTCACCAAAATTAAACAAATGTGTTACAGTGAGTCATTTTGATAATGGGTCTTGACACACAACGCTACACTCTGGTGGAGCAGAGCTATCGTTCTTTAAAATCATATCTCAGACAAATTGCAATACTCAAAACAATAATGCGTTTTCTCCAAAATGGACTTTTCAACATTCGCCAATTCGCCATAAAAGGGACGAGTTGACGTCAGCAAACTCATTTATTGGTCATCTCTCTGCCCGAAACTGGTTTTTGTTTTGTTTTTGTTTTTGTTCTTTGTTTTTTTTTTTTTTTTTTTTTTTTTTTGCGTTTACGCCTGTCCGCCCCGCGGCATAAAACACGGTTCATTCAGGCATCCCGTCGGCAATACTTCGGGTATTCTAGTAATCAAGCATTCTGTGCTCGGTTTTCGGAAAACTGAGCAATTGGGAATTCATTCAATGCATCTTAAATCAAATGCGCTCTGATTATTCCTTTATGGTGATATTTATTATTAATCATATTTTTTGATAAATCAAGCGCTAAAGTACTTTCCTATCAAAAGGCTTGAACCGCTACGCTCGACCGTGCATACAATCACATCAAGTACATGACACGAGCTATCTTATCGCAGGCATTGTATTATTATAGGCATATATCGACGTATTAAACACGTAGATTCGTTTCATTAGACAACCAAAAGTCGTATTCTGATTAAACTTTCTTGTGTTCTCATTTTTTAATGTGATGAATATGAATACGTGCTCATTACATTTGTACTCTACCATCGTGAATTTACCAGTACTCTATGAATTACTAGTACAAGCTCCAGTTGATAATCGATATTAGGCATGTTATACATTCGTATTATGCATGTATGTTCCAAACACAGACAATGTATTTTTATATCAAGCCTATAAAATCTTGTATAAAACTTTCTCATAAAAACCAATCGAAACATTAGGATAATTTTATGACAAACTAACATGAATAGATTTCGCCTAATAATAGACGTATTGTATTTTATAAAGTTTGTTGGTCTAGGCTATATTGAATATTAATGGTAAACGATTGCATATATAGATATTTTTCACAAAACGCATTACAAATCCTCATAAAATTATTGCACTCTATTATACGCATTCAGTCTGTAGAAAAGCCTTGTTCGTTCTCATGAATGTGGGGATAAGAAATTAGGATGATCAAGGAGGAGTGATATCATCAAATGATCATTAATGATTCACATCACTAATTTTCAGCAAAGATGTTAACTTAAAAAAATCACTCACACGCTGATGCCACGAAACATCCATTTATTGATTTAGTGATGCAGCGCACACTCTCATTTACAAATGCGCAACTGACGCCAACAGGCAACTTGAAACACCTTTCACTCTTGTAATAGGCCCTATACTGTAAAACCTCGATTTGAAGCCTTAGGCTTTTTTTTTTTTTTTAACTTTGATGGGATTCTTTTCGAGGCTACTTTTGCAAAGTTAAGGGGTTGGGGTTTCTTTTCAAAATGAATGCTGTAAATTTAAGGAATATGTCCTAAAACAATAATTAAGGCCACTTGAACATCATTCTTTTCATGGATGCATTAACTGGCATTAAATCACCTAAACAAATGTATAAACCAAGCTTGTTCTTAATTTATTTTGTTTTTTGAAATTCAGACAGAAGCCTCTTGAAAAGAAGCCCATGGACATCTTTTCGAGATGGACTTGTTTTCGAGGCTGGCTTCTTCTCGAGATTAAGCCCATTGGGCTTCAATTAAAGGTTTTACGGTATAGATCAGTCCAAGACAATTTTATAATTATTGATTAAGTGTTGTATTAGTTTTTGTAACATGAAATATATTAATATTAATACGAAAATCAATCGATAGAAAAAAAAATTAGGCCTACCTTACGCGTCGATTGGATTCTGCACAATTATGTTAATAGGCCACTGCCAGATGTAGTGGAGGAGGAACTCGAATTGAGCTGGTCGGGGACTCAGAAAAGCATTTTTATGAAGTGGCAGTTAAATGTGAATGTTATTTTCTTTTTCCTCCTTCTAAACAAAATCCAAACATTTAGGGTGGGGAGAGGGACCAGCTGGCCTCCTTGAGACCACCTTGATTGCATTGCATCTTCGGATAAAACTTTCAAATATATCAGATAAAAAACCCGATCACACAATTTTTATTTTAAGAGGCTAGGCCTATATCAGAACACCCAGGTCAGGGTCCTTGGGCCGGGTGGTCAAAACGAGGCAGGCCGGACTATAGCACACGGAGATGAATGTCCGAAAACGTACTTACTCCTATACAGTAGTCTAATGCTCGACTCTGTACGCCTATACTGCTAACGACCTCGCGGAATGTTGTTATTTTTTAATGGGCAATCATTTTACATCTTAAGGGACAGTGATCAATCAAAATGGTTGGTCACCACTTCTTAATTGAGAAACTGAAATCAGCATAGGCCTACACCAACCTTCTAGATTTAACATACTGGTATCTGTTAAATATTGTAAATTTCTGATATACGGCGTGTCGGGATATAGGACTAATGATGATTTTTATTTATTATTATATTATAAAATTATTACTTTTATTATTTATCATTATCAATTATTATAACGTTATTGTAGTAATATAGTTACGAATTTTTAGTTAATTATACTATTTCTGTTTGTACTAAAGTTGATTATTAAAAGTAATACCCGAAACATGTTTACGATTAATTGCTTATAGTTCTTTTCTTAAAATGTGTTGTGTTTTTCATCAATTTACGTCCAGTTAGGTCCATTATCAAGGACTTTAGTTCGAAAGATCTGCCTATTTGTTTACTAAGAAAGTACGAAAATATATCCTTAGTTTCACCAAAGCTCAACAGGATTATAATTTCTTACACAATTATCTATTAATGATATTAATATTTATTATTATCATTATTATTAATAATAATTGTCAATATTATTATTATATTATTATACTATCATTATTATCCTTGTCATCATCATTAGCATATTAATCATTTTATTATCTTATTATTATTATTTATTACTATTATTATTAATATTATTATTATTATTAAGTATTTTTTTATGTTGATTTATTGTTACTATGCCATTATTTTAACTCTCAATAATTACATAATTATCAGTTTATTAATTATCTTTAACATGTTTTTACTATGTAGCATGGAGTTGTGTTCGACGCGGGCTCTACGGGAACCCGGATGTATGTTTACAGTTGGCCTGGCGGAAAAGTAAACGGCACAGGAATAGTGAAGGAAACCGCCAAATGTAGTGATGGAGTAGGTGAGTGTTATCCGCATATTGAATTATAGAAAACGGCTCGGTTGGGAGTGGGTGGGGTGGGGGAGGAGCGACGAACGATAAACCTAAATCTGTAAAGGGTAGCAGGGGCAGATCCAGAATGTTTCAAACAAGGAAGGGGGGGGGGGGCACAACAGTTTCAGACTAGGTAAGTGAGTAGCACATAACATTGCTTTGCATTGGAATTTTTTTAATTTAGCAGCAAAACGGAGAGAATGTCCCCCCTCCCCGTTCCCCTACTGGATCAGCCCCTTGGGTAGGGCCATGGATGATGAGACTGAGTACTTGAACTCCACATATAATTCCCCCAAGATAATTCTGTTAGAGCAACACGATATATTTAAATTTATGATCTCATCTTTTCTCGGTGGTAGAAAACAAAGGATAAAGATAGATAATATTTTTTTCACCATAGGTTTCAATTAACGGTGGTATACCTCAAATTTCATGGCTGGGGCCCATACTTTTCATCGTCTTCGCAAATGACTTGTTGGAGGGGGTGCCTTGCATTAAGTATATGGACGACACCTCCGTCTGCGAGTGCATTGGTGGAGATGGGAGAAGTGGGCTCCAGCCACTCCTTGATTCTGCTGCTAATTGGGCAAAAGAAAACCATATGGATCCCAATGCTAAAAATAGAGTAGAAATGTTTTAACATTTTATTAAAATAAGCTGTAAAAAGAACAAATCCCATTTTGATCCTCTAACTGTCCTCGACACCAATATCAGTCATGTAAGTAGTTACAAATTACTGGGTGTTATAATATCTGATAACCTCTTCTGAGGACCTACATGTCGACTCAATTTTGGCCAAAGCAAACTCGAGACTGTTCTTTCGAAAACATCTCCGCCGATCTGGGCTTGACTCAGCGGACCTTTTACAATTTTTTGTTAGTGTTATAAAACTGTATGCCGTTCCTGTATGGGGAATGAGTATCACGACAGGACAAGAAAAGGAACTTCAACAAATTAAGCGCCGAGCTTTAAAAATTATTGTCCCTGGGGTTTGGTTACGATTAGGACCGAGTCACCCTAAATCTCCCTCTCTTGTCGGAACGGCGCACTCGAATGTGCATGGAATATTTTTGTAAACTAAAGAACCCCTCCCACAGATTACATGGTCTTCTTCCTAAAGCAACTGCGGTCCCATACAGTCTTAGGGCTCCGAGGATATTTGCTCTTCCTAAGGTAAACATCAAGCGCTCAAAACATTTCCTTACCAACATTGGCCTTTTTAAAAACTGGTAACATATTTTCTTGTCTTGTTTTTTTTTTTTTTTTGCGTCCTCCTAATTTTATTTGTTTTTTACTGTGTTTCATTGTAATTGATAACAGATAATAATGAGATAATGATTTTCTATTTTCTTTTTTCTTCAATTGGTGGTGTTCTTGTGTCTATGGGTATTCTGTTTATTTTATTTTTCTTTATCTAACTGATACAGTAACAATTTATTTATTGAATTTTAGATATTTAGAGTTTGCTTCTTCTTTTGATCTAAATTCTGAATTAGAATTATATTTTTATAAATTTTTGTAAATAATGATAAATTTTAATTATATGAATTAATTTTTGACATTTAGGAATTGCCTGTTCTTGTGATTAGGATTTTTATAATTTATTTTTGTAAATATTAATTATGGATAACTGATATTTTTTGTATATATAATGATAATGATATTCTTAATTTTAATCGGCTGGTTTTTTGTTTCTTTAGCTATGAATGTCTTTTTATTGTGCCTGTTTGAGTTTTATTTATTACTCTGAATATTTTTTATTATCCAATCTGTTATACGATTGCAATAAAATGAGTTATGATTATGATTATGATATGTTAATTATATTTTATACCTTCAAATCAAATTGATAAATTAGAAGCATAATGATTACGATAACGAAAGTTACATTCGACGCACATGACAGAGAACCTAGTAGAATCCAAAAACGTGGAGGAATATGTATTAGTTCTGAAATATAGTGTCGTTGACAGTAATGTCCATTAATCGTTGGCCTAAACACAAATGGATAAATATATATATATATATATATATAATAGTGGTGGTGTAGATGTTGGGACTATAGTGAGGGTGATGTTGATATAATAGTGGTGGTGTAGATGTTGGGACTATAGTGAGGGTGATGTTGATATAATAGTGGTGGTGTAGATGTTGGGACTATAGTGAGGGTGATGTTGATATAATAGTGGTGGTGTAGATGTTGGGACTATAGTGAGGGTGATGTTGATATAATAGTGGTGGTGTAGATGTTGGGACTATAGTGAGGGTGATGTTGATATAATAGTGGTGGTGTAGATGTTGGGACTATAGTGAGGGAGATGTTGATATAATGGTGGTGTACAGGCCAGTAAGCAGAAATTTTATTGGGTGGGTGCGAATTTGTAGAGTGCACCGAATGGCTATGATGATTTGCCCACTGTCTTTCATTATTAATGTAAAAGGGAGTAAATAAATGCATGTTTAGACTTACTATTCTGGTTAAGATTATGGTAAGCTAAGTTAACATTTAATTTTGATCTGTCATTGTGTTAGAATAGTAGGTCATTTATTACTTAAGTAGGACAAAGCATCATTTGTCATTAAGTGTCTGCTGGGTATTAACTCCGTAATACTTTTATGCGTCATTCTCAAATTTAAGCTCATTTCATTTTCAACATGCATGACAGGCGCGGATCCTGATCTCACGCTAACTACCGCGCAGAGGTGTCTATGCGACGGATTCCCTTAACGACCAGACCATCTCTGGGGGCAGATTCGAGCTTCAGTCTGACAAAAAATGTTTGAAGATGATAAGTTGTTTTGAAAGAACTAATGTGTAAATATTATCTAATTCTAAGTTATTAAATTTTGGAATGTAAACAGCAATTATGTATATGGTAATTACAGCTTAAAAGCATGAATTCGTTTCCCATTATAAGGGCAGTTTAAGGCATAGATTATATTAAACAAACAGTAACAAGTAAATTACATAATGCTTCATGCTTCTGAAAAAATTAATAAATTCTTCTCGAGTCATCAGGATAAAATATTCATCTGGATAGAAGTAATAGAAATAAACTAACGGTTGAAGGTTAATTTAAACTTTGTGGGAACTCCACCCCGAGTTTAAAGATCGATAGTGAGTTGCAATGCGTAAAAAAATAAAATTAGAACACCTGTGCAGTTTTCATTCATAATGCCATTATTTCAATTGTCTAAAAAAAATATTTTTGTAGTGCCTACGAAAATATCTAAAGAAAATGACATTGAATGCATTCAAAGAGTACGAAGGTTCGGCTCTCAAATCTATTCATGATTGGCCTAGTGTAAAAAGAAAATACTTACTTCTCCAACAACACAGAAAAACCTGAACAATGTCAAATGTATACGTATATACTTCAAAGGTATTTTATAGTGCATTGTGTTATGTGACCATCTAATGAACCAATTAATTTCTCTTTACATGACTGATTTTGTGGGAAGGAATGTCTTCTATTTGGTTGTTGGTTGGATTTATTCGGTGTAAAAAACCAAGAAGAACTATTTCCAGTGCGGTCATTCTGGTATTGATTGGAAAATACCGTACACCGGGAGACGACGATCCCCTACTCTTTTTCGAAGAGTGTACTGCGTTCTTGGCCATAGTGCACAAGGGACCAACGGCTTAAACCTCTCATCCGAAAGACTGTGCCCTATTGTAGCTTGCATTTCAGCCCTTTTAGGCCTATCCTATTATATAGCGCCTTTTCTTTGCAGATAAAAAGCGATTATTTTTCCTTTTCATTGGGTCCACATGCTAAGTGTTGCTGCTGGTAATCAGCACAGGAGCAGGCAACCCCACCAGGTACCCATTTATACTCCTGGGTGAAGAGAAACAAGTTTAACGGACGCCCTAGGCTGGTGTTGTCTCGATCAGCCCCACTTTCGGCCTCCCCTTTTGGAAATCTCTGGATCCGCCCCTGGAGTGTGAGTGTGCCCATACACAAGGCCTACTCTCACTCTATACGTTCAGTGTATACGAAATCTTCCTCATCTATTTTAAATCAATATTTGTCAAAGTGTTTTTGATTTATTCATATGAATTATATGCGTGGGTAACACGTTTCATAATATCGATATACATTCTTTTAATTAACGGCGCCAGAAAGGTGTCGTTCTTGCATGAATGGCACTGAAACCCAGGTTCACTGCTACTGCTGCTGCTGCTACTGCTGCTGCTGCTACTACTACTACTAGGCTACTGCTACTACTTGCAGTAATCTGCTCTGCTACTGCTGCTACTACTACTAGGCTTACTACTAATACTACCGTAATATTACTACTACAGTGATGGATTCAGAAACCAATCATGCTAAATAGTAAAAATCAATCAAACACAAACTCATGTTAATGAATGTGCTAGAGGTTTGAGGAAATTCGCGCCTTGCACCCTTAACACGGGGGTATTCCTGACTGTTACTCAGTTCGCGCATTCAGTCTACCACTGGTGCCACCTCTGCTCTGGAAGTTTTAAACCATGCCGCCCCCCCCCCCCCCCCCTTACCAAGGGAATTATTAGGTTATCTTGTCACCGGACCTTGACTCGAGTAATAATTCTCAAATTTGTGTTTTTATGGTGTTTTTACTAAAGTGAAAGTTGGTAATCTTAATGTTTCATCCTGTTGATGTTTTGCACTGATGGCATGTTGAATAATATTGGCATGATTTACATGCTTTGTTTCGGATTACCAGCTTGTTAATAATCAAGGAAAAATGAAAGTGTTATGTTGAGTCTAGTATGTAGGCTACAATCTCTATATAAAAGGAGGCCTAATCTTTAGAAAGCCAGTCTCATCATCGTCCTTTATCCGAGTCGATTAACTTTTCCAAAATATTTAAAAATAACAAAAAAAAAAACACCAAACATCTATCCAAAGATTCTCGAGTTTAGTTAAATATATTATATAGGCTACAGATGGTAAAAATATAAACAAACGCACGTGGCTGAGGTAGGAAAACTTTAAGAAATAGTACCTCTACCTCTACCTCTAGCCGTGAGCCCACACCCACCTCAGCCCTACCATGGTTGTGGCTGAGGTGCGAAAATTTGAGGAAATACGGTAGTATCTCTAGACGGGCGGAAATGACACTAACGGTGAAATTCGTCATCATAATATCACCATTGTAGTGAAAATAAAGCACCAAACAATTTCTCATGATCTTGATCTTTTATCAGCGATTTTCGGCAATCAGAGATCTAAATAACCTGTGTGACGTACCATAGTTGGGGTGGACATTAGTGGTAATGGGTGAGTGAGAGTCCACCATCACCTCAGCACCACCATGGTTGGTGATGAGATGTGAACGGAAATTGCACTTTCATAGTTTTAAAATCCTACCGGTACTATGTTCATAATGACAAAAATAATATATCAACAGGTTAATAGGCCTACGACAGTTATTTTTCCTAACAATGTAGGAGGTGCGATAGCACCGTACGCACCCCCCTGAATCCACTCCAAGATAGAAAATAAAACTTAAAAACATTGTCCTGAGAGTGCCATTTCCGGCCATCTAGAGGTGCCATATAATAATTTGTTCTTACCACCCCAACAGCTGTGGGGCTGAGGTGGATGGACACACTCCATTTGCGTAAGACCCTCCCTGGGTCCACTCTATTTCGACTTCCTGGATACGCCACAGTTGGAGTATCATCTACAGGCTACTATAGAAGGGTCATTTTTATCCATCGGGGGAAGGGTGAAGGGTTAGTCGGGGAATACACATATCAAGGATATCCCTCAAGATAAATAATACATTGGGATCGTGGAAGCAATCTCGAATCTGACTTTGTTCGGAAATCAGTGGCGGATTCAAAAGGGTGGGGGATGGCCCAGAGCCCACCTATTTTTTTTTTAATGGAGATATAAAGAAAATTATATTCAAATTTTAAGTCTGAGGGTGCAATTTCCGACCTGGAGGTGCCATAATCATACATTTTCTGGCCTGAAGTGGTAAAGTTCCTCCATCTGCGAAAGCACCCAGTGACGGATTTCCCCCGCCCCCTCCCAAATTGTTCAGAATTTTTTTTTAAATGGAGATATAAGAAGATTGTATTCAAATTTTAAGTCTGGAAGTGCAATTTCCGGCCATCTAGAGGTGCCATAATCCCCCCACACATGGATTGGGCTGAGGTGGTATAGATCATCCATACTGTGAAAGTAGGCCTACCTCCCCGGGCCCCCTCTATTTTAAATTCCTGGATCCGCTGCTGGTACCCCCCGCCCGGGCCCCTTATATTTTGAATTCCTAGATCCGCCTCTGGAAATTACAACAATTATGAAGTCATATTACAGTAGTTTGATGCCTATACAATAACTAATAAAATTCACCAAAATTCGTCAAAGAGCCGCCCGTGGCCCTCAGCCTAGATGCTCGCATTTGGACCTTATGACATGGCTCCCCAACTTTCACAATCGTTCCGCCGCCGTTAGCTGTCAGCGCTTTTTCTGGTCATTTACCGTATGCAATTCATTTCAACAACTTTCAGGCATATTTACTTATGAAATTACATTTCAGTTGAAACGTCTGGGGGATCACCCCCCTCAAGAATATGTGGGTGGGGGGAGGGCTCCCATGATCTGCGCTCATGTTAAAAGCACTTGTATATCTAATAGCCTGTTACGGTATTCTCCAACATACACCCGAAGACAAAAACCGTAATCTCGAATTCAATCCATAATCAATATTGAAAGACTTATCGGGATGTCTGATATCAACAAGGTGAAATGAGTATAGTCATTAATCGTTGCATATCGTAATTCTTTCACAACCAACAGGCTACAGAATAAGACCTATTTGCATATCATAGACCTTGGGTATGCATTCGAGCGGGAGGCGCATGGAGCAGACGGTAATTTCACGAAAATTAAATATAGGCCTATTAAGAAAACAATACTGACATTTTGTTTTCACAATACCGCAAAACCTCGAATTTGAAGCCCTGGGTTTCTTCTTTATATTTGCGAACTTCGGATGGGTATCTTTTCTAAATGGGCTTCTTTTCGAGTTGGAGAAAAAAGAAAATATATATATATATATATATATATATTCCGGCCACCTACAGGTGCGGTAATCATAAATTTACTTACCTCAATTCCAACCACCTACTCCCCCCACACCCCACCCCTCCCTCCGCCACCTGTGAAAGTCCTTCCCGGCTCCCTTCTTTTTCGAATCACTGGATCAGTCATTTCTCCATATTATTAAATTAAACATTCAGCACACAATATCAAAAGTACAAATACAAATTGTGTTCGACTTACCCGAGGTTGATGGCTTGTGGGCCCAAGTAATCAACACATAACATGACAATATCATTTTGGTATGACAATAATATAGGCCCTATTATTAGGTCGCCGAGACTTCTGATTAATAAAATTGGAAAGGACTACAAATATAATAAAACGATTAATCTAAAACACATATAATGTACATTATATTTTGTTAAAATACATTGAAAAGCCGGGTTAAATCTGTTTCGATTATCTACCTGTCATATTGATTGAAATCTTAATAACATGTGCAATATTGGTTTTCATTTCAATAGAATAATAAAGATGGGTGGATCAAAGTGCATTACCGAGATTTATATCGCACGTCTGCGTAAAATGTAGGACGTATATTTGTAGTTGTTATAAAAAAAGAATTTATGCTACTCAATATCTGACATGATTTTAGGCTCTAAAGACATTTATCATGTAATTTGAGTTTGTACTATCCAGGTTAAGGTGATCTGTTTCCATTCCGATATTCATGGCTTATCGTTGCAAATAATTCAGAATAGGCCTGTTCACAAGTAAGCGACTCAAAACTTATCTATCCATGACGTCACATAATATTAAAAATTTCTTTCAGACCAATTAGTTTATATCCATCCTTCAATTGACCAATTTGGCCTACTTGTGTCTGACGACAATAAAAAGTAAAATAATAAATTGTTTGAAAGTCATCTGATTAACAGTGTATAAGGTTAAAGTTCGATTTTGTTTCGTAAAGATTTGTTTTCGGTTTGCCTTCTGCTGTTTTCAAACGTTTAAGCCTAAATGCACCGTTCCGCTAAGTCCCGCTTTTTCGGCATAAAACGACAGCGTAAACACATGTAAGCACGTGCATTTGTTTGACTATCGTATTACTTGGGTGGGGAAGCGCGTATTCCTAGCCCTGCTCTGACAGGTCACTTGTTAGTTTTGATTGAAATAGAACTTTCAATCTGTCAAACTAATTCGGGAGAACATTCAGAGATCTGGATGGCGTCGACTTATATTGTATTTTGTTCTTGATTGACTGTGAAGAAGTACGTGGCCGCATTTACATGACGCATTAAATTGAATAACAGCATCCATTATTCACAATGTTGATGTCACGCTAATCGTGATATTAAATTCTCAATATTGATGCGCGCGTGCGCAAAATCATTGCTTATGTATCCATAGGAAATACTATTTTGAGCATTGGAATCGTGGAAAATATAGCATTGTGCTGCGAGGGACATTATCATTGAACCTTTCAAAAAATTTTCAATTTAGTTGGTAAGCATAGAATGGGACCTACCTTCCATCGCTATCTATGTCTCACATGATTCTTCACAGAACATAATAATGTATCATGCAGCTATGGACATTCCAATCGGGTTTCGCTATCTCATGTTCGCATCGTTAACTTCTTGTGGAGGGGCGCTATGAACGTTAAACGGATACTGGCGCAGAAATTTAGAAAAATTAAAGTTTGGAGTTTATCTCTATCATATCATTATCATTATTTTAAATCACTCAACTTTTACTTAAAACCACCACACATTTAGGACTCAATATATTAGGAACGTTCTCCCAGTACACATTCCAAATTTAGCTTATTCATACAGACGTGCATCTAAAGATATATATACATAATATATATACAGTATATATATATATAGGCCTATATATGTATATAGGCCTCTATATACATACATATATATATATATATATATATATATATATATATATATATTTATTTATTTCCTTTTCTTTCATATTTTTACTTATTGTGGAGGGGTGCCATGAACGATAAACGGATATACCGGCACTTTATACATTTTTAGTATAGCCTAATAATAATAATAATAATAATAATAATAATAATAATAATAATAATAATAATTATTATTATTATTATTATTATTATTATTATTATTGAAATCTTATAAATGTGATAATCTGACAAATATAAATGTAAATTATACTATAAACAAAAAAATGTAGATAGATGTAAACTAGCAAATCAGATGATAAATAATCTAGGCCTATCTTTGTGATATCTGCTTTTATGTTAGGCCTAATGCAATCTAGGTTTTATCGAGCACTGGATTTAGTTTCACAGTAAGTGCCTTTGGCCCAAATGTCAAGTGTGTTCGCTAATATTTAATTTCCGCAAATTTCTCGTCAATGTATACCCTGCAACAAGTGGGAGGGTCAAGTATATATCACAAAAACAATGACAGTATGACAACTATGCAAATAAAGGTAAAGGTAAGGTAGGAGAATAACCCATAACTTGCACGTCATTGTGCTGAACTGCGTATAGGCGTGGTCCGTGACTACCTAGCAGCCGCAGCGGCGTATCTAGGGCGCGGGGGTGCACGCCCCTCCCCAACAAAATTACTCGCTCTCCCAGTCACCCCTCCCCCCAAAAATCGGTCAAGTAGTTAAAAATCACTTAAAATCACCATATTTTGCGAATTAGCGCCCCTCAACTGATCATCGAGCAACCCACTTCACATTCGCGCGCCACCATCAACAAACAAAACAAACAAACAAACAAATTCATAAAACTACCTATTTTATGAATTTGCGGGAGATGGCTTATTTCCGGGAGAATCTTGCTTGTTTGCGGGAGTGCGGAAGGTCATCCCGACTTCCGGGAGACTCCCGCGAGTTCCGGGAGACTTGGGACACCCTGATGTGTAATAGAGTTGCGCAGACTACGACAATACGAGATAGTAGTAGTTTTCGCCGCACGACGTTAACCTTAACTTAACGTAATACCCAACATGCAGCGAAATTCCGCCCCTTTTGTAAACAAATCGAAATACACATGCGCAAACCCGTAACTAACGTACGTCGAGCACGTATAATCCTGAAATTAACGTACGATGAATAAATTATGACGTCATCCGTTAACGTTAAGGTTAACGTCGTGCGGCGAAAACTGCCTACTACAGTGTCGTACGACGCAGCTCGACGCGATTTGTTGCCGCGTCGGGTCTATGTGAGTTAAACGCAGACGCGATGGTTTGCGTCGATGGCAGTTGCGTCGTAGAATATTAAACAGGTTTAATATTTCTCACGACGGCTCAAGACTGTCCCCGATGATGAATCGCGTCGGGCTGCGTCGTACGACGCTGTCTGAGTTGGCCTTTACAGTATTTAAAAAAATGTGAATAAAAGGAATTGCGCATCTCTCAAAAAACGGTGCTTAATTAGGCCTATATAAGGACTACCAAACACACAGAAGTATAAAATAAGATATTTTATACCTCCGTGCCTAACATGTATTGATGAATACACACACGATAGCACGTTGAGTCACACACCTCCAAGGCAACCGGGGGACATTTTGCTTTCGTGTGTTCCATAAAAATGCTCGTAAAGGGTTGTAAGTTTTACAAATTTGTACAAAAGGAACACGTACTTTAATACGTACACGTGGGTTGAAAATTAGGCCCAGTACAGGCCTGCAGGGCACTGTACGGTAATATGGCAATATGTATTTTTCATCAAAACAGTGTTTTTATGTTATGTTTATAATTAAGGAAAACTAACGAATGCACCAAATACTATATACCACCCGGGCATGCGTGCATATTATACGTGAGGGTATGGAAAGAAAGCGACGCAATAATACCTGTCTCTTATACACATCTATATTTATTTATTTATTTATTTATTTCGGCGCACACACATACATGCGCCAAAGATAGAAAATATATCATTGTCCTACCTGTAGGGCTAGGTGACAATCCCTTTCACAAGACGGACATAAACACACGATGTTTTACACAAAGTAAAACTCAATGTGAGTTGTTTTAGTCGTGAGAACAATCCTGCAACACTGACAGGAATTGAACCCAGGACCCTGGGATTGGAAGGCAAGCATCATAGTCACCAACTATTCAACTCCACTCCTAAAATAGTTATGCCTAAGAAGCCTTAAAATGTGCAACGATTATGGTTCTTATTTTAGTGAGCGGAATTCCACTATAAGTGATGCAATATTCTGGTGGGTCCGGAAGTATCTCCGGAATACTATGCTTGAATTTCTTAACGATAACGACGCCCGCATCATCGACGGAAGTGAAGAGGGTGTTTCCGGATGGATTATGCTGAACTATGTCATGGAAACTCTAGAAGAGGTAATCGCACACTTGTTAACATGTTGAATACACAAGTACATTTAGTATAATAATGGTACTAATAGTCATAATACCAAACACATTCTATTATATTATATATACATATATATATATACATAGGCCTATATATAATATATATATATATATACAGTATAAATTTATATATATACACAGTATATATATATATATTCAAATTATATATACATATATATAATTTGAAATTATATAAACGTTATACTTCAATATATATGTATAAATATAAATTATATATGTATATATATATATATGGAAACTCTAGAAGAAGTAATCGCACACTTGTTAACATGTTGAATACGATACACAAGTACATTTAGTATAATAATGGTACTAATAGTCATAATACCAAACACATTCTATTATATTATATATACATATATATAGGCCTATATATTATATATATATACAGTATATATACACAGTATATATATATTCAAATTAAATATACATATATATATATGGAAATTGAAATTATACTTCATTATATATATGTATAAATATAAATTATATATATATATATTTATATTGAAATTATATAAACCTTATACTTTAATATATATATATATATATAATATTCAAATTATATGAAGATGCATCCACATATGATTTGAAACATTTATAAAATATAATATTAGGCAACGGTAATGAATGCTCAGAAACGGCAACATTAGTAAAATAAAAAATCATTTATCTGTCTGTGCAAAATATACCAACAAAAACAATGAATTATGATATTGTTGCGAATTTAGGCCTAGTTGAAAATGGTATATTATTTTATGCCGTGTTTCTATGATTTATCCGGATTTTTGCATTCGTAAGATTATTATAAACACATTTGTATTAACGCCTCAATCATTTCTCCTGTAGTTGCCCGCTTCGCTACAGTTTCATTATAATTCTGCCACTTCGTTCCATTTTCTTAATCAATATACAATTTTTATAATGTTTTCTCATCGACATTATCAGCCAATGCCGCCAGTTTTACTACTCTTGGCTTATTCTCAAAGCTCGGTCGATTGAAGCTCCAGAAGATGAATGTGTCTGAAAGCATTACATTTTCCCAAAAGGCTAAGCCGTTGCTTAAAGCACTTTGGTCTTTAATAGGTAGCTGCACTGCAAGGTTCGTATTCGTAGCAGCGAATTTGGTTTGTGCACTTGTACTGAGGTCGCACTGACGGCAGGTTACACAACAATCTTTTAAAGCGGTACCAAGAGCGCGAGTCTGGGGCGGATTTAGAGGGGGCCCGGGCCTTTTGGAAAGAAAACAAAAACAAAAAACAAAAACAAAAAAGAGAGAGAAAGAAAGAGAAAAAATGATCACTCAAAACGCCTCAGAGGTTATTTTCGGGTGTCTAGGAAACAAAGATTTCGCGGGAATTCCCCCAGACCCCTATGGTGGGGTTATCTCGATCGACCCAATTTCTGCCCCCTTTCAGACATCTCTGGATTCGCACCTGCGAGTCACGTGATAATGCCATTTATCTCCCAAGATTATATAAGCCTTCTTGTAGTTTCAATTGAGGATTAGTATGCCAAATGTCAAGGCATGTAAACAATTACTCTAGCCTATACAGAACATAAATATACGCCTAGACTATTTATTCTGTTCCCGAGCATACGCGGTGTAAGGCATATTTGTTATGTCACCTTCGAAAGGTAAAACAAAAGGATTCATTAGTCTTCCCAGGTTTAAGAATACGCTCTTCCTAGTTGGAAAAGTAAAGAATACGTTATTAATAAATAAATCAGACTGTTATTCGTTTCCATTCAATTACTTTTACTTAACCTGATGCTATTTCTATTTCAGAGCCCAAAATCACTTGCTCGTTACGTCCGTTCTTTATACACTACTGTTGAACCAAAAACTATAGGAGCCCTTGATCTAGGGGGCGCTTCTATGCAGATATCGTTTATACCTTCCCAAGCAGAAGACATTGCTCATGAGGATAGTGTGAAGAAACTTCGCTTATATGGAGTGAATTATAACGTTTACAGTCATAGTTACTTGTGCTATGGCGATGTTGAGGCTAAAAGAATGTATATAGCTCAACTTATTGAGGTGAGTCAAAGTATTCTTATGAACTATTAGGCCTGCTACCTAACGAAAAGTTAGGACGCATTATTTAAAATCTAATGTGTATTGCATCCTAATAGTATTCTAATGAACCACAGAGCAAATTATATAGATTTCTCTCTCATATCCAATGGCGTGTGGGTTCCTTGTTTTGAACACAAATACAAAATGTTACAATATATCGTAACAGTATAAACTGAAATTGAATACAGATAGACTAACTTATAGATCGATCGATTAATAGACTTACTGATGGATCGAACAATTGGTAGACTAACTGCTGGATCGATCGATGGACTAACTGATGGATGGATATGTCGATTAATAGACTGATGGGTGGATTTGATAGACTAACCGATAGGTCGATCGATTATAAACTAACTAATGGATCGAACGATTAATAGACTGATGAATGGATCGATTGATAGACTAACTGATAGGTCAATCAATCGATAGACTAGGCCTAACTGATGGATCAGTCGGTTAATAGACTGATGGATGGATTGATCGAATTATAGACTGATGGATAAATCGATTGATAGACTAACTGATAGGTTGATCGATTGATCGATTTAAAGACTAACTGATCGATCAATCGATTGTTAGACTAACAGATGGATCGAAAGATTAATCGAATATTGATGGATCGATCGATTAATCGACTGATGGATGGATGGATCGATTGACGCTAACTGACGTATGGATCGATTAATAGACATGCTAATGAATCGTCCAATATGCTGACTGTTGATCTCGATCATTGATAGATAGATCGATCGATAGACTAACTGAATAGTTGATCGATTGATATTATTATTGCAGGATGCTAACTTCACAGAAATAATTTTTAACCCATGTGGTAACGAGGGGTTCAACGAGACAGTAACACAGGAAGATGTATGGTCACCTCCGTGCACGAATCGGCCTATGGACGTCGCTATTCCGCTAAATTTTACTTTTAAATTGGTTGGCAAAGGAAACGGAGATGAATGCCGACGAAAAGCCCTCAACCTCATCACAGGCGACTCTATCCCATGCACCCACCAGTCGTGCGGATTAAATGGTGTGTTTCAACCACCAGTCTATGGAGAGTTTATGGTACGCCAAATACTCTTGAACATGCCTTAAAGGGCTTTCGCATTTTCCACCTTACCAGGGCATTGTCGGACAGTCCCTGTAGAGCCCACAAATGTAAAAAACCACCACAAATGTAAAAATAACTACAAATGTAAAAACATTGTACCCAAAATGTCAAGATAACCACAAATGTCATAACATGTCAATCACAAATGTAAAAATAACCACAGATGTAAAAAAAATCGCCCACAAGTGTAACAATTTCCATTTTTACCACCATTTTTATCATAACACCGCAAATGTAAAAAATCCCTGCTTGCATACACATATGTATAAAACAATGAAATGAAATGGGTACAATGTGTTTAATGTTTAATTATTGAAAATTTCTAAATAATTCCGGTAATACATACTCATATTACGTACAACTTTGACATTAGACACAGTAGACAATGTCTAAATAAAACAATAAACTGAAAGCTGAAACTATAATTTATTGTAATTAATATTTCAACTACTCAACATTTCGTTTCTGTAATTCCTATAGCTTTTATTTTCTTTATATGGCAGCGAAAAAAATGTACACATTGCAGTTGTGTGCAGGTAAAATACGCAGACACCTTTCAAATCGTAAGCAGATGATTAGGGTCTTTCAATATTTTAAGGATTTTAATGCTTAGGAAACACTCGCACACAAACACACCCATACATCTAATAATAGCTTATTTTATAATATGATTTTTTTATATTTGCGGTTGACTTCGAGATAAAAATGGAAATGTTTACATTTGTAGGCGAAATGTGTTTACATTTGTGGTTAAAGAGATTTTTACACTTGTGGGTTTGTTACATTTGTGGTTATTTTTCACATTTATGGTTGACATGTTATGACATTTGCGGTTATGACATTTGTGGGTACCATGTTTTTACATTTGCGGTTATTTTTACATTTGTGGTAGATGTTTACATTTGCGGGCTCTACAGCCCCTCCCCCACCCTTAATATATATTTCATTCTTTGACTCAACCATAATTCAGTCCGACTTCAAGTCAAATTAGGCGTATCTTGGGGTATTAATAAAATGTTGGTGCAGATGTTGGATAATGGGACTCGGTGATGTGGTGGTCGAAAGGAATGTTTTTGACAAACATGAGTTTTAAATCCCTAGACCTGCAGAAAGCACTCACCATCAGTAATCAGTGACAAACAAGGAGTCATGGGAAAGTTTGTGGGACGCATGCATGAAATTAAAAAGAGAAAAACTAAAACCCAACTCAAAACAGTGTAAATTAATCAAGTAGATTTTAAAAAGAGGCTGCTAATTACAATGCTGCCTTTAAATCTGGCCTATTGGACATAATAATTGGTATAATTATGTCATATTTCACCAAAATATGGGCATATCATATTTTTTGTCGCATACAATTTCATAGTGTGGACATTTAGGCCATCGACGTATGTAATTTAAATCCTTGACTAGCAGTGGTGGTGGCGCCAGCTGGGGATACTCTCCCCCTTGGAAAGGCCTGGACCCCCCCCCCCCTTCCTTTCGTCGTCCGACGCCACGAGTGTCGTCGGATCAAAAATAAAAAAAAATAATAATTTACCTTATCCAAATAAATTTATTTTGATTGCTATTCCCACTGCGGTCTAAAAAGCACAATGTGGACCATAGTAAGCCTAAACTCTTTTTAACTTTTTATTCATGGCCGTCGAGCGAGGCTTTAGTCGGCCCCTTGCTTCCGACCCTCCGCCGGACATGAATTTCTGACGCCAACGCGACCCACAATTGGAAAGCTAACCAAGAGGTCCTCTAACTGGTTGGATAACAATAGTGTAAATATGAATAAAATGATATAAGTAATGTTCAATTTCCATAGGCTTTCAGTAGTTTCTACTACACAACAACTGGTATAGGTTTGGGGGAGACTGCCAGCATGAGTGAACTCAACCAGGGTGCACTTGATTACTGCCAGAGATCTTGGGAAGATGTGAGTATTATTTTGCATGCATGCTACATGTTCTTGGTGAAAGCTTCTCTCAATCATTTACTTACAAACACTACCGTACGCAGTATAAACATCTTTTATACCCTAATGGAGACGCAATTCCTATACCAAATTATAATATCAATATATATGCAATGAACGTGTAAAATAAGTCTCACTAATTCACATAATCATTCCTTGTTTTAGGAAATTTTAATTAGATAGCCATACGTCTATATTTTTGACTCTGACGATAAAACGAATTAAATACTGTACTATTAATAACAATATCAATAACAGTAATATATCAGGTTGAGCAAATCATCATTCCAAGTTTATTGACGCAAGTACCTATCGAGGTATGACGATGATGATGATGATGATAATAATATATTGTTATTATTATTATTATTATTATTATTATTATTATTATTATTATTATTATTATTAACGTTGGTGATAATAATGATAATAATAATAAATAACAAGATTAATCTTGGATAGGAATTATGATAATGCTAATGATATTGATGATGGTAATTGTTGTGATCATTATTTCAATTTAATAATGATGGTTATATGACGATATTACAATGTTAAAACTAATTAATCATTGTGTAGATAATGTGTAGATAATAGGCTTATTCGTTCGTAATTCCAAATAGACTCTATAACATCTCTTTAATGTATAGGTCAAAAACACTAATAAAGAAGAATACGTTAAAACGTATTGCTTTAATGCCAACTATATCTATGCAGTACTCGTTAATGGATACAAGTTCACTGAGGATTCTTGGAATATCAGATTTGTACGAAAAGTAAGTCATGTGATTAAGATAATGGATTGGCATTATTCATATCGCTAATGTAGATAAACAGGCATACAGTTGATAACGGGAACAACTGATTATGATAGTGACGACGACGATAATGGTGTTCATGAAGATGATGTTATGTTGATGATAATGACGATGATAATGTTGTTGAAGATGACAGTGACGATGTTGATAAAGATGATCATGATGATTATGATGTTGAAGATCACCACGACGACACGATAGTAATGATGATGATGAAGAAGCGACGATGGCGATGGTTATGTGACGGTGATGCCGATGAAGAAAACGACGTCGATGACACTGGTGGTCAGTGGTGGCGCCAGAAATTTGCCGGCAAGGGGTCCGACATGTCAGACGGAGGTGTCCAAACGAAGGGGCCGCGAAACTTCAGTCGACGGCCCGGAATTTAAAAAAAAAATCACTGGTATTGTTTACACAGGGATAGTTTTTATGACTTATGACTTTATGACTGGTCCTAAATGTGCTTGTAGACCACAATATTAAGGATTGGCAATCAAAATAACATTCTTTGGATAAGCAAATTATTATTTAAAAATTTTTTTTATCCGAAATCCTAGTCGTTCGTCGGACGACAGGGGGTCCAGGCCTGTTCGACGACACTGACTACGACAATGATGATGATTATGATAATGATGGCAATGGTGACATCGATGATGACAACAACGATGTTGATGATGATGGTTTAGATGATGAACATAGTGAGCACGATTTTAACGACGATAGAGTTTACGAAGACGACGCCAACGATGATTATGTTCCCACACATTTTCAATTAAAAAATGATGTTGTCCTTTTTCCTTCTGAAAGTAAAGACTCCACAATAATTCATTTTCTTCCACCAGGTAAATGGTTTAAGTGTATCCTGGGCCCTAGGCTACATGTTAAATGCAACGAACATGATCCCAGCCGAGGCGCCGGAAACTGACACTCTGGTCCCTTCACCGGCTTTCATCGTCGTAGCTGTACTATTTGCTGTAACTGCCGTTATAGGACTATGCTTGATAATTTACCATCTCCGGAAGCGAGGATAAAATTCAAACTGGTTGTAAATGATGAGCCACGGGCTTTAAAGAAAAGAAAAAAACGTACTTCTTTAAAAAATGGTGAACGTGACTTGAATAACCTTCCTCTTCAGAAAAAAATGATTATAATTTCTGCTTGTTCATCCTCTAATCTATTGGCGAGTGTGTTTGCTTTTAGATGTACGTTAAAGAGGGAAAACGCAAAAACAAAATATGCAGAGAAAAACGGATGAAACGTCACGCAAATGCCGTTGTTGAGGGGCGTTAAATGAAGTTTCTTCTTTGTGTGTGTGTGATCTACATATTGTCTGTAAATAACATTACAGTACTTTCTTTCAATCATTTTGGCAATACTAATACCGAGAATCGAGAATAACCGTTATCATAGGCCTATTTAACAATATTTAATTTGATGAAGGATGAGGCATTATCCATTACACACAATTTTATATAACGCATGAAATTCTGATTTTCTTTATTAAAAATAGAAATATTTTGATGTCTGTAGAGAAAGTGAAATCGACTAAAAAAAACGTAGGTAGTATTTGTGGCTGTGTCGTGTATTATTATTGAAGTAGCAACACCTCACTTACTTTTTTTATTGCCTGATTTAAGTGACATTTTTTATTAGTTAACGTCATGATTAATTCATAGTCAATCTCATTCCTCGTTCTATGCCTGTGAGTGAGGTCAATAAACGTGTTTATAATGTGCTTTCAATGCACAGTTGCACTAAGCGTATAGGACTACTCAATGAATATTATTTTAAAATTGTACAGTTTGTAATAATGAGTTTTCATAATAAGAATATTAAATAAACGAATAATTACTATCAATAAACATGACATATTGTATATAGCATGCATTAGTATAGCAACTGTCAACTATAGGCCTAGGGTTTATCATAATTAATTCATTGTATTGTAAAAACCATTGTTGATGGCAAAATATGTAATCTGAACTTGTAAAGTAAGGGAACATGTTTTTTTTTTTATGTACAAGTTTTACGTATTGATTAAGTTTCATAGTACTAAGTGTAGGCCTATCCAGTAACATATTTGTTTAAATTGTACAGTTTGTACTTGTAATACTAATATACGTTTCCATATAAATATTAATAAATGAATAGTTACTACACATAGAAATAGTAACATAGCGTTAGTGTAACAATACTGTCACCCTATTCCTGTCAGGAGGCCCTACCTCAGCTTAGGCCTAGGCCGCCACTAAAACCTGCCTTCTGCTCTGTGATGCAATACTCGTATTGTCAGTAAAGCCCATAGAGATATAATAACCAGGTTCAACCTTCTCGACATAGGCTATATGTCGGCGACTACCGCCGATAGGGTGAGCGACTTTATGGAAACCATGCTTCATAGGCTACCCGCCTAGACCTAGTCTCTAGTGAGTAATTCTACCTACCAGGCCTACCTCCACCAGTCCTACCAACGTTCCTACCTTGCATTCTCTACAGTTGAATTAGTCTTAGCTACTGACCATGCATTTCCCTTTACTCTAATATTTCAAAAAATCTTCTGTTACTTTATCGTACAGGAAACGATATTCTCTAACTAACTGTAAAAAAGGAGTAAATATATCAGGGGTGGCGCCAGGATTTGTCCAACGGGGGGGGGGGCGAGGTCCCCGACAGGGGGACCGACGCCCCGACGAGGGGTCAGATTTCCCCGACGAAAGCAAAGTGTGCGTGGATGGTCGAGCTTCGATTTCGAAAGTGATCCCGAGGGCGAAGCCCCAAAAATTTTGACAATTTAGGGGTTTCAAAGGCTTATTTAATTGATTTTAGAGTCTACTAATATGTAGAAAGTACATATATTTTTTTTTTCTCCCC